>NC_056744.1:219001793-219093659 GCF_019279795.1 Protopterus annectens | reverse complement strand
TGCTGATATTACATCTGTGGTCGGGTTTGAAGCAGTACATCACTCTATGTAAGATAGAATACCATACTGGCATTCCAGAATGAATGCTGATATTACATCTGTGTTTGGGGCTGAAGCACTTCAGCAGTTTGTGAGTGGTATAATACAGTACTGGCATTCCAGAATGAATGCTGATTTTACATCTGTGGTCAGGGTGAAGCACTTCAGCAGTCTATGTGTGGTAGAATACAGTACTGGCATTCCAGAATGAACGCTAATATTACATCTGTGGTCAGGGCTGAAACACCTCATACTCTCTCTATGGTAGAATACAGTACTGGCATTTGAAAATGAATGCTGAGGCTACATTTTTGGTCAGGGCTGAAGCACTTCAGCAGTCTATGTGTGGTAGAGTACAGTAGTGGCATTCCAGAATGAATGCTGATATTACTTTTGTGGTTGGGGTTGAAACACCTCAGTACTCTCTCTCTATGGTACAATACAGTATTGGCATTCCAGAAGGAATGCTGATATTACATCTGTGGTCAGGGCTGAAGCACTTCAGCTGTCTGTGTGTGGTTGAGTACAGTACTGGCATTCCAGAATGAATGTTGATATTACATCTGTGGTTGGGGCTGAAACACCTCAGTACTCTCTATATGGTACAATACAGTACTGGCATTCCAGAATGAATGCTGATATTTCATCTGTGGTCATGGATGAAGCATGTCAGTATCCTCTATATGGTAAAATACAGTATTGGCATTGCAGAACGAACTCTGACATTACATCTGTGGTCGGGGGTGAAGCACTTCAGCAGTCTTTGTGTGGTAGAATACAATACAAGCGTTTTGAACTAACCCTCACATCACATATAAGTAACTTTACTTCAATTTCTTCTACAGTATCCACAACCTTCATGTTTCTGTTTTATTAATATAGCAGTTCCATTAATGCATCATGCTCTCCATACTATTTCTCTGCTCCACAAGCTATAAAACCATTCCCTTTTATCACCTCTATAAATGTAATACCTTACAGATGAGTAATATCTGACTCTATTTTTTGCAGTACTCATATACTTCTAACCACCTTACATCATTTGTATACTATTCACATTAACTATCGCAATGTTAACATTACCTTTTTCTTTTTTGTATTGTACCCAATCACATTTTCAGGCTTCTCTCCTTATATCTCACTCTATCTCTTCTAGACTTTTCTCTTCTTTCTCTGATCCCTTTTTAACTTTGCCTCCTCTCTCTCTTCAGTTTCTAAAACATTAAATTTTATTTTCCAGCAGTATTTTCCACTACTTATCTTTAATAACACATCAGACCCCTCCACCCCGAAGATAGGGCATAGGTTCAGTGGGAGTAAACCAGTCTACAAAGCATAAAGGAAATAAATATATAAACAAATAAACAAACATATGACATGGTTTCTCTAAGAAATGATCTTAGTCATGGCTTATGTGAATATTTCATTTCTAAAACAGATTTGTAGATATACACAGATGCGCTAGTAAACTAGTATTTACTGCATTTCCCAGACTTCAGAAGTACTTTTCTTATGATTGCTCAATGGAGTATAAATCATATGAAATACTGACTAGATATGATTCTCAGCCTGGATGTATGAATATAATGCCTAGCACATTGGGTAAGGCACCTGCAACTTGCTGAGCAACAAAGGACCTGCCTCAGCTGAATGGCATGTAGTTAGTCAGAGAAGCATTACAGATTATTGAACCTTCGCCTGGATGGGTGAATATCATGGTTGGCACTTTCAGCTAAAAGCAGTTCTTGATTTTGGCCAAGTGAGACTGAAAATGGTCTGTCTGCTTCTACAGATGTCAGGGGGTAATAAATAACTTGGAGCATTAAGAAGCTGTAAATAATGATTTGAATGGCAGAGTTACATTCTGTGCATATGATGCAAGTATAATCAATATAGTACACCCCAGAGCACATGTTGCAGTCCCTGGTAGTAGTAGTAGTCAAGGATAGCTGCAGTGATTTAGGTGAGTTATGCTTTGCAAATAGGTTTTCAGAAGTAAAGCTTTTGGCACTTTTATCCCAGTTTGAGGCTGTGATAGCCTAATCAGACTGTTCTTGAAAAATTCAACTTGCTGTAAGAAGAATATTTTAAACTTGAGGAAATGTATTCTTCTTCTGGCTTTTCCCGGATAGGGGTTGCCACAGTGGATCACCTGTCCACCCATGATTGGCAGTGGAGTTTCATGATGTCGAGTTGCCAGCCCGGCACCCAACATTCCACAGAAGGCACACACACGCATGCCTAGGGCCAATTTAGAGTGTCCAATCTACCTACAGCATGTCTTTGGGAGGAAACCAGAGCACCTGGAGGACACCCACATGATGAACATGCAGACTCTGCACAGAAGGCACCTCAGCCGAGGATTGAACCAGAGAACCTCTTGCTGTGAGGCAACAATGCTAACCGCTGCACCACCATGGCCGCCCTAAACTTGAGGAAATGTATTAAAACTTTTAAACAGTATATTTTCAGAGTTTGAATACATGGTTATTTACCAAATTCTGCAAGCTGCCGGAAAGTAACACAGCAGATGTCACAAGGAAGTCCTATCAGGCTGCAAGGCAAGGATGGAAAGACCAAGAAGGTAACTGTTGGACACCATTCACAAGGAATGTCACCAACAATCTGCTCACTACTCCAAGGGGCCATCAAAGGCAGATGGAAGGAGTACTTCAAGATTCTTCTGTATGAAGAAATCCCCACTGAAGTTTTATGGGCCCATGTGCAGCCTATGATGAAAGACAAAGAACATCCACACCCTAGACAAAGTAAGAACAGCACTATGGAAAAGGAAGTCAGGTAAAATAGCAGGCTCAGATAAAGTCATGGCAGGCATGATCAAGATGTTGGATGTATTGGACAAAAATTACAGTGCTATTCTAGTGCCAGATAATAAGATCAAGGGGACATTCACAACCGAGATATCAATTTTCTGTCACGCTCCATGAAAGTGCTGGAGATGGTTACTGATAAATACTCAGGTTAGTAGAAAGCAAGATGGAAGATGAGCAATTTGGATTCAGATCAGGGTGCACTACAACTGACCTGATGTTTGCAGTGATGCAGATAGTAGAGAAGAAGTTGCAGAATAGGAAATAGGCCAGCCAGGTATTCCAAAACCTGAAGAAAGCATATGACAAGGTCACAAGAAAGACTATTTGGGCAGTTCTGTCATGGCTGAAAGTTCTGGAAGCACTGGTAGAATTAGTGTAGGTTATGTATGAGGACCCAATGACACAAATACAAATAGTGCTCAGACTCAAAGAGTGCTTCCCAGTGGGATGGGTGTGCAACAGACTTCATTTCTGAGCCAACCCCTAATTCACACTGGCAATAATCTACATTAGCAAATACATGTGGCAGGGGTGGGGGCAGACCAACAAAGCTGCTGCTTGCAGATGATGTGGCATTACAGGTAGACTGAACAAGAACTTAAATGCAAATGGCAGTAGATTGAAATGCAAAATTGAAGGCACATAGGATAAACTGAGTACAGACAAAACTGTGGTCTTGGCAGCAAATAAATGAAATTGGAAGAAACTGGAAACTGAGGCAAAAGGCAAAATAATACAAGAGGTTAACAGCTTCAAGTATCTGTGAGGTTTGATTGAGGAGAAGGGAAATTTGAATGAGGATGTCAAAGCTAGTATCAAAGGGGTTATAACCAGCTGGAAAAATGTTAGGGAAACATGTAAGAAAGAAGAATTTCAAAGAAACTGAAAAGTAATGTGTACAAAACAGTGGTTCAAACAGTGTTCTGTAGGGCGCAGAAACTTGGGCAGTGAACGCAGAGCACCTGAGGAAGTCTGAGGTAAGGAAGTCTCACGTTGTGAGACAGACAAAGAAATGAGGACATAGTTCCAGCTGTAGAGAAGGTCAAGGAGAACAGATGATAAAGGTTTGGTCACATGCTGGAAAGCAGAAAACAATTTAGTAAAGAATATTTGAGAAAAATAAGCAGAGTACAAGAGAAAGCAAAGATGTTTATTCAAGAGATTTGGGGATTTTGTGAGAAGACCTGTGACATTCAGGAATGATTATCAAAGAAGGTAGGAGAGTGGCTTTGAAATAAGAGATCTGGTGACAGCTGACATGACACCTTGACCTCCATGTACACAAGGGAAAAAAGTACTTTGATAATGATAACGAGGATGACGTTAACACTGATAATTGTATGTAAAGTTATTTTTTAATTTTTTTTTTTCCTTTTTTTGCCCACATTTTAAACAACTGCAAAAAATTTGCATTTAATTTCTATTTACACATAGTCCTTTAAATAAGCTTTTTAGATTGCTTTTGTAATCTTTAGGGCAGTAGTCTGTTGTAATAGGAATACTTACCCTGGGAGCAGAGGTAAAGTCTGTAAACTCATTTGTAAGAACCTCAAGAATGATCTATGTCTAGTTAAACAATCTCTACCTTTGCTCATATTTATCATGGGACTCTTGATCTCTTTAACAAAATATGGCTCAGGGGTGGACTGTAATAAATCTGTGTTTTTTTCATTCAGTTTTCACACTAGAAAGTATGTTCCTTGGCCTGCATCTTCAAATCAGCATGTTTCTTCATTTTTAGATATTTTTTCAAAGTTTATTTTCTTATGAAGCAATCAGACATGCCCCTTGGCTGACTCACTGATGGAATTTTTTTCCAAAATTTATTTTTAATAATCAAGGTGACAATGTTGTCACTGATGTACAACATGTGAAATATATATATTCCTTCAGCATGCTATTTATCTGTTGCCTGTAAGCAATATTTTTCATGTTGTCGTTTCTTGTAGCCCTTCCCCATTGGTGACCATAAATCTGTTTGCCATTTTTCTAGTTTGTGTCCATAGTGGAGGAGTATGTGTGTTATTCTCTGAGTTTCATGGAACAGAACTGCTTAAACTATGAAACACTGAAAGGAGAGTCATTATCAGTCCTTATAGACTGTCTCAATTATCCCCAAAATTGGCATGTCTTGACTGGAATTAGTATTATCGCATGTAAGGATGTGGTTATAAACTGGAATCTTGAGTAAGCAGCAGTTAAGAAAAGAAATAGGTTGTACTGTAAGTAGGCCTCTGAGAGCCTATGCTAGCATTTGTCTGTGCTGTTTTGGGTAATTCAGATATCTGTTTTATTCTGTTATGCGTTATTGTACTGCGGTCTTTCAGGATTTGTTTACCTCTTCCATTCCAGAACATAAAAGTTTCACCTGAGCATTGCTTTGGTTTTTACATCTCCTTTGTGAGTTTCATGAATTATTTCAAAGTACATTTTATGCAGCTCTGTAGGTGCAATTGTCTTTAACCCTTTATACTTTTCAGATCTGTTTACTATCCCAGCATATCTGTCATATTTATTTTTCATGTGCAAACATAATTTGTACTGAGTTATTTGACCTGCAATCATACTGTACCATTTTCTGTTTCTGCCTGTATCTGTTTTAGTGTTAGAGCTCTTTGGACTGTACATTTAGCAATCATATTAAAAAAGACCTCAGGACATTTCCATGTCTATCTCTCTTTTCTGGGGCTATATGAAGAATGTCTTCTCGACCACTGTTCCTCCTAATCTTTCTGAGGTACACTTATGCATGGTTATACATATCCTCTAAGATCTGAATGTATTTTAGCCACATGACTGCACTTGTGCTAAACTAAGCTTTCCATTTTATAATCCGTTTCTTCATTCAACTCCTTTAATTAGATTTTTAAAAATTAAACAAGTGACCATCATAAAGTGACACATTGCTTCCCCTGCTTCCTACTAATGATGTGTATGTGGTTAATGTTGTTTTGTGTTCCATTTTATTCTCAGCCATGTGCGCATTGAAACGGTATCACTCAGTTTTTTGAATATAGCTTAAGTTTGTGGTAAACTGATTACAAGACCAGTTTGCTAAACACCCTTGTGCCTCTCTGTTCACTTAGTATTACCGTCTACATCTGGAGCCACATCTCACTCTCTGCCCTTCTCTATCTTTTTGTGTTACTTTGTTGGCTACTATTATGGCAACACATATGCTTATTTCTCCAGTCTGTTTTGCTTCAGTGAATATACGACTGTAAGTGATACTCATAATATTCACAGAACTACCACACTTCAACTCAGAAAAACAGCAAAAACGTGAATTAAGCAGCGTCAAGACAGACACACCAGGGTGAAAAAATTCTCAAATGGTTTATTTCTGGTACCTCGGCCTTTCGCCTTCAAGGAATAAAAGTGCATAAACCCCCCCCCCCCTCCTGGTTTTATACAATCATCCAAAACTTAGTGTTATTAACACCATAATTAAGACCATCCCCTGGATTCTCTATGCCTTGCACAGTGTGCAAGATCAGTGCAGGAGCTCTATCAGGCAATATGTCTGCCATGCGATCCAGGAACAGCCTGCAGGGGCGTGCACGAGTGCTCCTACACTAATCCTACACGGACAAAGCCCCTGTATGCAAATCACCCCATTTGCAGGAGAAATCCATGCAAATGAGGTGAAATTGTGATCCAGGAAGCTTGCAACCAACCGTGCAGGACTAGTAACCGAGTACATTTCTGCAAAATCCAAAACGGAGCTGTGACAGCTCCAAATAAAGGCTGCATATCAGTTAGGAAGCATGCCAATGGCCAAGTATAAGGCCATTGGCATTGCAAACAGCCAAAAAAAAAATCAACTTTTATTTTTTTTAGCCGATCTCGGCTGTTTAAGCATAGGGCCGTGGCGTGCAAATGGGATCAGGGGGAAAATAACAAAATAAACTTAAATTAAGCATTCAAACTAAAACCACTATTCTGCCATGCAAGGCAATGGCAGGCAGAAGACAACATGGCCAGTGAGTAGTGGTTGCTAAGGGGGGAGGCTCAGTGTGAGACATGTAATTATGCATTAGCAGGCAATCCTATGCAAATGAAGGGAATTACAGTGAATCCCAGTTTTCTCCAGCATGTTAGTCAGGTCCCAACAGTGTAAGAGTAGGAATAGCTTGGTGCAAGCCTAGGAGTTAGCTGACATCATGGGGGGGGGGGAGTTGTCAGGCATACTGTAAGTGGATTGGTGCCCTGTGGCCCAGGTTTGCTCCTAGCTTAGCACAGCTACGCTAGGGGGTGTGTCTGAATCTGCCTAGCACTCTTTACATTGCCTAAGCGGGTGTGCATGCCGCACACTGGGTTTTAAAGGTTTTAAAAAAAGTTAAGCCAGGAAATAGCAGCACTGTGCACATTTGAGCACTCTGCGTGGCGCACCCCCGGGCTTAAACAGGAAGGCAATGGGAAAGAAAAACAGCAGTAGGAAGGTAACCAAGGAGAACTAGCATAGCTGCCAGGTGAAATGTATCAGAATCAGCCAATTACACAGGCAGCAGACCAGCCCAGCCCAGAACACTACAATAAACTATGCAAACACCTTCCCCTCTGTCTTTTCCCACACTCTACACCACTGGTGTAAACAAGCGGAGCAATTTTAACACTCACAACAGCAAAATGATAGGGGCTGCAATAGCTATCATACAACAACTTGTGGAAGAGGCTGAGGGTGGTGAGGATGTGAATGCTGTCGACCAACCCACAGTGAAGAGACAGAGAAGAGTGTACAGACCCTGGGTAACCTGCCAGGGGCTACATGAGCTGGAGATAGTGGAGCACTATAGGGTGAACAGGGACCTTCTACAGCAAATTGTTGAGCTGTGCCGACCACGCCTGACACACAGAACTAACAGAGGGGAACCCATCCCAGTGGATACCAAGGTATGTGTAGGCCTAAGAATACTAGCTACAGGTACCTTCCAAAAGACAACTGGGGATATGATGGGGATCTCACAGGCATCAGCATCCAGGGTACTCCACCAGTTCCTGGATGCCATGTCAGCAAATGTCAGTGAGCATGTATATTTCCCCAACACCCATGAGGCGTTGGCCAGCAATATGCAACTGTTCCACCAAATAGTAGAATACCCTGAGGTAGTGGGTGCTATACATTGCACACACATATGCATCAAAGCACCACCCATTGAGCGGGATAGGGTCTACATCAACCGCAAGTGCTTCCCCTCCATCAACTGCCAGGTCTTGTGCAATGCCCAGGGCATAATAATCAATGTGTGTGCTGGCTGCCCTGGAAGCTATCATGATTCCCACATCTGGCATCTGACGCAGCTGTACCAGAGATTTGCCAATGGGGACATCCCTCATAGTCACCTAATGGGGGATGCTGGATATGGACTGGAGCCGTGGCTGATGACACTCATCAGAAATGCACACACACCCGAACAAGAACTCCATAATGAGGCACATGCACAGACCAGAATTATAGTAGAGCGTATGTTTGGCATGCTCAAGTCATGGTTCCGGTGCCTGGACACATCCGGTGGAGCCTTGCAGTACTCACCAGCTACATGTATGCAAATTGTCCACATATGTGCCATGCTACACAATATGATCCTGCGGAAACAGCTGCAGCAGGAACAGTACGGGGCAGGGCCACACAGCCCCAGAGTGACTCAGAGGAGGAACAACCTGAGCCTGCCCCAGTAGACAGAAGGAGGCATGCCCAGTATGCCCTGGCCTTGGCAAAGACGCAACACATATCACATACACTGACACAGGAGGGACCCAGGGAATAACACCTCTCTCTGACTCTCACATACAGTAAAAGGGATGCTTTAACATTACACTACCAGTGCTCAACCATGTGTAGGGAGTGTAATATGTGCATCCAACATAGGCAGTCCTGCAGCACCACCCTCAGTACCGGGACACCCACAAGGTAAGTGATTCACACATACCAGTCAGGGAGGTTCACATACCCAACAACAGTCACAGCCGGCAGGACAGGTGTAGACAAACACAAACAAAGGCTGTGCTATGGCCTCTGAATGAGGCCTATGGGTAACCCCCCCAGTCCTACACAGACAGACTACAGCAGGTCTAGCAGTGGTTTGTCAATTCTGAAGGGTAGGAAGTCAAAAACTAATATGTAGGTAAATAAAAGCTAAGATCTGTAGTATACTGATATGCCTCTAGTCAGCATGATAGGTAAGACTACAGAATGAAATGGAGTACCTGACATACCAGTACAGTCACAGCAAATATGTACAAGTGTCAGGTGTGCCCCCCCATCCTATGTAGACATGTAGTAACAGTCAGGTGTGCCCCCCAATCCTGTGTAGAAATGTAGAAATAGTTAGGTGTGCCCCCCATCCTACATAGAAATGTAGTAACAGTCAGGTGTGCCCCCCCAAATCCAGTGTAGAAATGTAGAAATAGTCAGGTGTGCCCACCAATCCTATTAAGAAATGTAGTAACAGTCAGGTGTGCCCCCCAGTCCTGTGTAGAAATGTAGAAGTAGTCAGGTGTGCCCCCCCCATCCAATGTAGAATGTTGTAACAGTCAATGCCAAATGATCGACGGATACCCTGCAGAAACAGCATGCTACCTGTAGGTGTACAACACATAGGTCAGCACTGCAGTACAGACTACCTGGACTTGATCCACACATTCAGTACAGATGGGCATACTGGACATGCTCACACACTTAGAGAACTGAAGGCAAAATCAGTCAACACCATACTGAAAGGTCATACTGGGCATGCTCACACACATGAAGGCCATGTCTGCAAACACCAGTGGACCAGACATATCTGGCAGTTGCAGATGTTAGTGCAGACACTCCTCAGTATGCACCACACATGCTTTGCACACACAGTGGACAGGAATACAGACACATATCTATGGACAACACACTATAATAAGCCAAAGGTAGATGTACATAGATGTGTGGATGAGGATGACTGTGACAAGGAGCCATCCAGGCCTGTCCCACTCAGCACACAGTCAAAGGACCACAACCACATAAGGTTCAGATGTCAATCACTGTATATACTAGCCACCAGTATCTGTCAGTATTGCAGACTATGTGGTGCACATGCTAGCTGCGCAATATGACTATACAAGGAAGTAGTCATCTAGCAGCTCTATACATGTACCTGTGGAATATGACCCTGTGTTTGCCAACATGTGGTGTGTCAACCTCTAGATTAAAGGGATATGGCCTGTGCACACAAACTTCCCTCCCCATATCCCTACTATGACAAGCTTGCTGAGGTCATCCACTGTGAAATACACCTTTGGGAGAGTTGTAGCCCAGTAATCTCTGTAGCACATCCCATAACTGCATACTGCTGTAGTGTGATAAACTAGTTAGGTAGGAGTTTTAATCCCAGACGTTGCAAGTGTGTATGTGTGTGTGTGTGTCTGTCTGACTTTGTCTGTGTAAAGAGCAACACTTTTTAGGGTAGTCACACTCCCTACAATCCAAAGGCTCTACTTTGGCAAGGCTGCTGATGTCATCCACCTAGAAATACACCTCTGGGAAGGCTGTAGCCCAGTAATCTCCATAGCACGTCCTGTAACTGCATACTGCTGTAGTGTGATAAACTACTTAGGTAGGAGTTCTAATCCCAGACTTGGCAAGTCTGTGTGTTTGTGTGTGTGTGTGTGTGTGTGTGTGTCTGTCTGACTCTGTCTGTGTAGAGATCAATGCTTTTTAGGGTAGTCACACTCCCTACAAACCAAATGCTCTACTTTGGCAAGGCTGCTGATGTCATCCACCTAGAAATACAATTCTGAGAAGGTTGTAGCCCAGTAATCTCCGTAGCGCATCCCATAACTGTGTACTGCTGTAGTGTGATAGAATGGTTAGGTAGGAGTTCTAATTCCAGACCTGGCAATTGTGTGTGTGTGTGTGTGTGTGTGTGTGTGTGTGTGTGTGTGTGTGTGTGTGTGTGTGTGTGTGTGTGTGTGTGTGTGTGTGTGTGTGTGTGTGTGTGTGTGTGTGTGTGTGTGTGTGTGTGGGTGTATAGGGCAATGCATTTTAGGCCAGTCGCACTCACTACAATTAATATGCCCTATTTTGGCAATCCTGCTGATGTCATTCACTGTGAAATACACCTTTGGAGAAGGAGAACTCCAGTAATCTCTGTGGTGTGTCATATAACAGCATCATGCTGTAGTGTGATATAGAACTCTGGTAGTGGTTCTATCCCCGCACATGGCACTGGTGGATGTTTTGTGTGTGTTTCTATGTTTGTGTAGGGAGCAATGCATTTTAGGCTAGTCACACTCACTAAAATTCAAATGCCCTACTTAGGCAATCATGCTGATGTCATTCACTGTGAAATACACATTTTGGGAAGGACAGCCCAAGTAATCTCCGTGGCATGTCCTATAATGTCGTAGTGCTATAGTGTAATATACTAGTTAGATAGGAGTTCTAATCCCAGACATGATAGGTGTGTGTGTGTGTGTGTGTGTGTGTGTGTGTGTGTGTGTGTGTGTGTGTGTGTGTGTGTGTGTGTGTGTGTGTGTGTCTGTGTTTGTCATTCGTATCCTGTGTGGTGGTGGTTGTGAGTGTGTAACAACTGGATTCAATGTGGAGGGGTTTTTTCAAACTTCTTATATGGTGGGCCAAGTACATATCACAATGTCCACCATACAGGGATAACATATGTGAATTAGCCAAGAGGCTGGGGTGCAAATCCATATCCCTAAATGTGACATCAGTGCCAGCTGAACAATGTTAGCAAGCCTTGTATTACCCAGGGTACATTTTCAACCCATGTCTCTCACACACACACACACACACACACACACACACACACACACACACACACACACACACACACACACACACACACACACACACACACTTGCCTAGGCAACAGCAGCTATGTTGGTAATACCCTGCATATTGCCTTCTGATAGTAACCATGGTATGATTGCAGTGGGCTACAGAGGGCATGGCACCCTGCCCATCAGTCCAATAGGCATGTACATGCCAGCAGTGCCCCTCCCTCATGTTCCCCACTGGACACCTGCAACACCTGTGGTGCCATCAAATGTGACCCACAAAGGACATAACATGCCTGAAACACAAGCCCTGTATGGACAGATGCCACTGACACCAGAGAATACTGATATCATGCTATCAATGTAGGTGCAGGGCCAACCCATTGTCCATGAACAGTTCCTGCCACATGAAGCCAGGACTGGCACATCTGATGATAACGATCAGTGTACACATCATTGGCCAATCACCCTAGGTACAGTTCCACATCTCACTGTACATGCATGTGGAAGGTGTGCCCATCCAGACACAGTCCATATCATGGACTAATGAACACATACATGGCAAGCAATGCACAGCATTGGTCACATGCAATAATCACCCAGATGACTGGATGGTGTATACAATACCCACCTGTGTGGGCAACTCCAGACACTACAGCGCTGAGCCACAATGCAGACCATTGTCATGTGGCCTGATGCCAAGGTATACCCATCACCTAGTCTTTTATAGCCATCTGGCACCATCACCACAACACACCTGTGAAGCAGTGCACACATGCATGTCAGTACTGGCACCCATATCTGTGTGGGTGGTGTATGATGCGTATGATCACATTCACAGTCACTACAACCCCCATTGGCATACTGAAGCATGCTGTCTGATGTCAGACACCTCTACATACCCTTTGCACATATAACCTCCGTATGACCCCCGTGGTGCATGTGATACCTGCACAGTACTGTGTTGTGGCAATCCCACTAGTGATGAGTTGTATTCCTGGCCCTGCCAAGTGTGGCAATGTGTCTGCGTACTTGTCAGAGTGTGGCTGTGTTGATGTTGACACCTGTTAATGCAGGTAGGCACGGGTACTACATCTACCACATAGCTACCATATCCCTGTTGCAGATGTCACTCACCATCACATATACGTTCTGAAGGCTCCCCAACATGTTACCTATGTGGTGCATCCAATAACTGCATGGACATGTGATAGCATTGCATAGTCATCGGGGGTTTGATACCCTGTACTGATAGGTATGTGACACAAACATGTGTAAGTTTTACTGTCCCACCCCTCCCTGGCTTTTCTGTGCCTCTGTCTGCCTCTCTTACTCCCTCTCTGGTGGATGTGGAGACATACACCTGCTTTGCTTAGGCAGCAGCATGTGTATTTTAAGTGATGGTCAGGATCAGCTGATGGTCTCTGCATGAATTGCAGCCCTCCTCTAGCTGATTGCATGTGACATTCCCATAGCCAATTGCATGGAAACACAATCAAAATCAATATCTAGGAACATCATGTTGCTGTTGGGCCTTTCATTCACTGTGAGCAGGAACTTGATCTGTTGTTTGGCAAACAGCATCTCAGATGGATTGGGGTGTACCTCTAATAACATACACTGTGGAGACAGGCTAAACCACAGGAGGGGGATGTGCCTGACCTGACTACAGACTGTAAGTGCTGCTATACTGCATTTTGGAGTAATGTTGGTTTAATAGGGTGTGTTTGGATATGGCTGTCCTACATGTTTACATACCTGCCATGTCAGTGCTATGTTAATGAGGGAATACCCATCTGCAGGGCCATCTGCAGACTGGCCAGTGTATGTGGTGCCTTGTGTTTCAGGTGTTACCCACTGAGCACCTATCTGTGAACTACAGAAGATAGTGTGAGGATTGCAGTCTGTATATGGTGACAGCCGTGAGAGTTACTGACTTCAAATCCCTCATAGGGCATATGGTGCAACAAACCCTGTTACAACATTAAATGTATGAGGTTATCACAGCAACATGTCAATATTGGCCCTGTGTATGTGCCTCCAGCCACAACCCTGACAACCTTTGTACATATGTCATGCAGTAAGGGCTGCATATGTACTTGTTCTTCTTTCGGCTTTTCCCGGTTAGGGGTCACCACAGCAGAACTCTAGTCCGCTAATGATTGGCAGTAGATTTTTACAGTGCCAAGGTGCCAGCACGATGCCCAACCTTCAACGAAGGCACGCCCATTCTACGCATGTCTTTTGAATGCCACTCGACCACGGGGAGGACATGCAGACACCACACAGAAGGCGCTCCAGCCGAGAATCGAACGGGAGAACCTCTTGCTGTGAGGCGACAATGCTACCTCTGCACCACCGCGGCTTTTGTACTGTACACCATAATTAGTGACATCATATCTGGTAACAACCCAGTGAGATATCAGACTGCTGCACATGTAATGTATAGTAGGGGTTACATTTGATGACATAACCTGGAAAGTCTGTGGTTGTGTGTACAGTACTGAGGTCTGTGTACTTTATGGTGATTGTTGGCAGTGTGTGTATTGTTAATATGTACCTTGGCCTGTGTACAGACTGTGGTAGATGTTATTGTTCTTGGTCCTGTTCTATCTGATGTTACATGCTGCTCCATGTATGTTACCCTATTGGCTTACATGTTTGTAGGGCCATACACGCACATGTCCCATACCACAGACAGGCAGCAAACCACACTGTGTAGCAGCCCAGTATATGTAGGGTTAGTGTGTGGGTGGCACATATGAGGTTGGTGTTGAGCAGATAGTCCATATACTGTAAAAATATGCTAACATGCCATATGTAGCTGTGGCTGTGTTTACATTGGTTGTGGTGATACAATTACACACAGGTGTATGTTACTCTGTGCTGTGGCATGCCTGTAGAGCCTGCTATGCCATACAGACTGTTCTGTTTGTCAGTGTGCTTGTGATGGTGTCAGGTGTGCCTTGTTATGCAACAGTTACATCCCAGTGTGTCAGCTGAGTACTTTACCCCCTAGGGAATTGTCTACAGAGTGTAGTTTGAGGCTGCTGATATATACACCTGCATTACTTGCCATTGATTGTTTGATATCCTTTGGCCTAGTCTGTCTTTACCATTGTACTACTTGATGGTCTTGGCCTGGACAGCAACATTTGTTAACATTTCCGGACTACTGTATTACTATACCTATTTCACAGTTGCATTACTCAGTTTATATGGATGTCCATGTCTAAACAGCTATATGACATGGCATATTCAACTGTAATCATACACAAATAAAGCTTTCTCATTTATGCACACCTGTGTGTGGTGTTATAACCTTTGATATCTCTGTGGGTATGTTGCAGGCAATGAATGTCATTTGTATGGGTGACTCATACAGTCTCCAGTTGGTAAGGTGGTAACTGTAGGAATAGTGGCTGTTCCATATTGTGTGCACATACTGCATATGTAACTTAATGTACATAGCAATGTAAGTAGTTACATATATATCCATATATATGTATACATATATATGTATATCTGTATCTGCATATATATGTGTCTGTGTATATGTATCCTAGGGATGCCCATGCCGTGCCTGGTCCTCGTTATGGGATCTGCAACACTTGGTAGTGTATTGCAGGGGGGACGTATACCTATTTGTACAAGACGTATATTGTTTGGGCCCTTTCAACCCCATTAACGTTGCATGTGGACATATATGTTTTTGTTATTTCCCCATTGTTATCTACGGATGTATGTCTGTATATACCTATAAATATATATATATATATATATATATATATATATATATATATATATATATATATAGATGCTGACATATATATATAACCTGCCATATACATTTAGACATATAGATGTAGACATACATATCTATAATGTAGGCATTTGCATGTATATATGTTCATATGTATTTATATATATATATATATATATATATATATATATTTATATATATATATATATATATATATATATATATATATATATATCTACATATATAGATATGTTGTATCTGTTTAGATATTAATATATTTACACACACATACATCTAAATGTTGGAATACATTCTCTGTACTGTGGAATGACTGGGCTGGATGAAATGTATTTGAAAACATGAGGGTGATGTATATCTGACATGGCTTAGTGGTAAATCACTTTGGCTATGGTGTGCAGGGTCCTGGTTTCAAGCCTTGCCGAGGCTGTTTATTTTGTTGCTGAGCAGAACACGGGCCATTGGATACAGAGTGATTAAGGCACTTTAAAGCAGTTGTAAGCGGTTTTGCGCAGGTTTGCATTGAGGTAAGCACTGATAACTTCCAGTTACAGTTTCTTATACTCTGTTAGCTTCTGAATTGCTTAACCTGTTTAGGCATTGCTTACCCCCACACAAACAGGCTTAAACCTGCTTACTGCTGCTTAAAAGTGCTTATTCCCGCTTATCTCTGTGCTAATTTCTTTAAAAGAAAAGAAAAAGATGTTGATAGGAAAGTGGTGAAATAAGGGACACAAAGAGGGAAAGACAGTAGGGAAAATAGCCAGGGATGTGCAGGAAGGGTGTAGGGAAGGTCCATAGCTGCCCATTTCTTCTACAGCAACAACTGTGCATATACACTGAATTTGGAGGTAGACTTGGAAACTCAAACCCCTGGGAGTGGGTGAGGACAACAATAATACATTGTGATGCCAATTAGACTGGATTACATGTGTCCAGTGGACACGTGTGCAAAATGGACAGCTATGTATGGGGCGAGATTTTTTTGTGGGAACAGATTTTCTTTTTTTCTTTTTTCAGGTGAGAGTGGGATGTTGGGGAGGGATAGTATGTATTTTTTTGGGGGTAGGTTGGGTAGGTTAACAGACAAGACACAAAATGCATACAGGGGCAGTATTGACACATGTCAGGGGGTAAACACCTTGATGGGGAAGGGTGTTGGGATATTGGAAGCCCACAAGCACCCTAATGGTAACAGTGGGACTGAGGTCCCCACCCATGGGCAGTCACCACTGCACCTTCACAGCCCTGAAGGTGGCTGTGCTGTGGACTGAGTCACAGAGCAAGGCTGACTCTCTAATCATGACACGCGGCCCTAGAGCTGGCAGAGACAATCACCAAACTGCTGGTTGATCTCTCTATGCACCACAGCCCCGACCTGGTGATGGGTGACAGGTGCCTGTCCGCACCCACTCCCAGGAGGGACGAGCTCCATCCCCTGAGATGGTTCCACCCGAAGGTGGTGCAGGACCAACAGACAGGGAGGTCCCAGGTTGGGCCCAGACATGCTGGTGCCCGGTGCCACGGCCAGCTGAAGTGGAACAGGTGGGTCACTGGGACCGGCCTTCCCAAGCATGCTATAGTGTTTAGATTTCATCATCATATGTGGGTTAGTAATAGTCAACACATTCCAGGGTTAGGTATAACAGCATGCATAGATATTCCCATTAACCCAGACACCAAATATGGAGCAGTTGCATGGCAAACAGAACACATGCATATATGGGACCATGGTGGTAATAAGAACAACATGTAGGTACATTGATGGCACTATGCCACCAATGTTGGAATAATTCAATATAGCACATGCATGGGAACCATTAACATATTTATCAAACAATTGGATGTTATCAGAGTCATTACATACCATTTGGGGTGGATATGTTGATTATTGTTGGAGATATTGTGGAGGGGAGAGAAAGATGTCAATTAACAACTAGTATATTCCTGTAGTCTACATTACTTTCCTAGTCAGTGCTGTTATCTGTACCTTACAAGTCTTTCTACACTACCCTATAGCCTTAGTTTGGACAGTGCTATGGCTGTCGTCATCATTACACATTAACCGGTTTTACCTGCAGTATACACCTCTTACCTGGTATACCTGTGAAGGGACTGTTTATTAACACTAACTGTTTCTACACATACTCCTGAATTCCGGGTTGAAGTTTTGCACATAGCTATCCAACTCTTTCTGCACAGACTCTGGCCATGTGTTGACCACATGCTGGTGTGCCGGGATATATCTAGAATATTGCCCTCTTCCACCTTTATTGACCTGACACACACATATACATGCTTTCCTTCTTCTTCTTCTTCTTTTGGCTTTTTCCCGGTTAGGGGTCGCCACAGCGGATCACCTTGTCCGCACATTGAATGGCAGTGGAGTTTTACGGTGTCGAGTTGCCAGCCCGGCGCCCAACCTTCCACAGAAGGCACACTCACACGCACACCTAGGGCCAATTTAGAGTGTCCAATCCACCTGCAGCATGTCTTTGGGATGTGGGAGGAAACCGGAGCACCTGGAGGAAACCCACGCGACCACAGGGAGGACATGCAGACTCCGCACAGAAGGCACCCCAGCCGAGGATCGAACCGGAGAACCTCTTGCTGTGAGGCGGCAATGCTAACCACTGCACCACCGTGGCCGCCCTCACATATACATGCTTTCCTACACAGTTATATTATGTAGCACAGTGTGGGTGACCGTGACCAGTGATACTTTATTATTCAGAGAAACTGCAACACTCAAAATTCCCTACAATACCAGAGTGAACAGTACCAGTACAGGTTATAATGGTCTGTATTCCTCAGCACAGTGTTCATATCCAGCGTACCTGTGGGAGCAATGTTTGTTAGCACTACCTGACTGTTGCCAAGCAAAGTTACGGATTGCACATTAGTATTATGCACATACATCCCACTCTGTTTATGTACACACTCTGGTCACAGCTTGACAACATGGGAGTGTAGATAAGACATACTTGAATTATTACTCTCCTGACAGTTTCGGGGGTTGCTACAGTGACAGGTGTGTTCTCATAGATGTTTCACAATCACTTGTATTCCCTGTTTGCTGGCTAAATATCTGGGATCATCCCACAGACTTACTAGGGGGACAGGGGGACAGGCAGCAAATATGGGCACATATACTGGATATTCTGGCCTCATATGTACAGTTGTGGGGTATGATTCTGTATGCAGCTTAAGTCCACTCCCAGAATTCAGACCATGGCTGTGTCTGCTACAACTTAAACACTGTCCATCACAGTTGTTTGCTATATAGATATTGCTATATATCGCCTAACTGCTTTCTGTCTTATTAATCCCCTGTGCTTTTGCATTCTGACCTTGTATTACAACACTCTTATACAGATTTCCTAAACAGCTGTATGTTGTAGGACTGTGTGGGTGACAGTGATGTGTAATACCTCATTATACAGAGCAACTGCATATAATTCTTGTAATTCTGGGCACAGTGTTGGTATCTGACAGACCTGTGGGTGGAATGTTTATTAGCACTACCTGAATGTTCCCACACACAGTACCAGATTCCACATTACTATTATGCACATACATCTCACTGCGTTACTGTACACACTCTGACCACAGCTTGACAAGTTGGGGTGTAAATGGGACATATGTGGCTTCTTACTCACATAAGGTATTGGGGAGTTGCTAGTGTGCCAGCTTTGTTCTCACAGATGTGTGTCAATCAGTTGTATTTCCTGTTTGCTGCCTATACATCTGGGATCATCCCACTGATTTCCCAGGGGGACAGGTTGATAGGCAACAGATATGGGCCACTTTACTAGACATTCTGGACATATCTGTACAATTGTGGGGTATGATTCTGTATGCAGACTACCACCACTGGCAGGATTCGAACCGTGGCTGTGTGTGCTAAAAAAACAACAGTTCACATCTCAGTTGCATGTGCTATTCAGTTTTGTTGTCTGCATTTCCCCTGTTTACTATCTTTATGTCTCTCAGTTGTACTAAATGGCCTATGGGGATTACACCTGTCATATACAGGCATTCCTACACATTCAATTTGTGGTGCATGGTATGGGTATCAGAGTGCTTACTACGACTGTACTATTACATGATTACAAATCTACATTACCATATGATACCAGAATATACACATGCAGTCCAGCAGTTAGACCTGTTTTATCAGGCTATTACAATTGTATTGACATACAAACAATATGAGACTCTTCCTGCCATATTCTCTAGTGTATGCAGTACTTGCCTTGAACAATACAGGTTTTATATAGGCAATTAATTTACTACTACTTTTAGTTTTATTTCCTATGACAGTAAATGTGTGAGTATTACTGACCTGCCTCACGTTGCAACCTCGCCAGGTGACTGATGTGGGCCTCCTGGGTCACAGCCTGCTCCATTGCAGCTGTGGGGGACATAAGATGAATATTTAGCCATACATATCCATGATATACCTGAGCTGGCAATTATTACACACATACTGGGGTGATACTTAAACATGACTGGAACATCCCTTGCTGTTCTAGCCTCTTGGAGCCACTCCTCCAAGATGTCCCCCTTATGCCGCTTCAGGGTGGCATAGCGGTGCCTGACCTGCTCACTGCTTTGGGGTATGCCAGTGGCACTGGTGAGTTCACCGGTGAGATGGTCCCAGGCCTCTGCCTTATATTGGAAGCCCTGGTACTGGCCCTGCAGCAGTCTCTGATCATGGCCTTTGACAAGGAGTCCTGCCATGACCTTGGACTCCTGGATGCACCAGCGCTGCACCCAAAAGCTTCTCCCCTTATTGCCATAGTGCCTGCAAGGGGAAGCTAAAACCAGTTATGAGATGTATTCCTGCCTCTTGGGTTTAAGTAGGGCTGATTTCCCACACTTTTCCATGATTTGCCAGTTTTGAAAAGGCTAAGCTATGGGCAAACCTGCTTACCTACGGTTGGCATTGTTTAAAGGGGTATACCACTGGGCACAATGAGTTAGCTGCCCTACACATTGCTTACACCTCCTAAACTGCCCTGTGCAATGCTTAGCATTGCTTACATTAGACTTTGCATTATAATTCATTTTTGGCATTGAGTTATTATTTATTTCACCTTATATGTATGCCTGCTATCCATGATTAATGTGTACATACACTCAGTGGGGTCCTTGTATTTTACTGGAGATTTCAACACTCTGTTATAGTTATACCTCACTTCTGGGCTTACTGCTGTACTCCAGTTAACATATTTATGTTATGTAGTGGGTTATGGAACATATGACTGTATACTGATTCCTTTCACAGGTTCAGTTTGGTTTTAATATGGTGAGGACTTGTTTGCTGATACCTCATTCTGCTGTACTTCTGTGATGGCTTGATGGTTAACTACTGTGACTATGGTGTATAGGGTCCTGGGTTTGAGACCTGATTGGCTGTTTATTTTGCTGATGGGCAGAGCAAGGGCCATTGGATACAGAGTGATTAAGGGACTTTTGAGCATTTGTAAGCGGGCTTGCATGGCGGTAAGCACTGCTAACCTGCCGTTAAATCTGCTTACAGAGAATTAGCTTTACAATTGCTTAACCAGTGTAGGCATTGCTTACCGCTGCGCGAACGAGCTTAAGCCCGCTTACTAGTGCTTAAATATGCTTACTACTGCTTATTTGTGCTTAAACCTTCCTACTAGTGCCTTATTCATTATGACACGGACATATCACATGCGCATTTACTGCAGTACTCCATTTCATGAAAATATGTTATTTAGTGGGTTATGCAACATAAATAATACTCATAACGTGCTTTGACATGGGAAATGGAATGTGCTGCAGTGGGACTCAAACTGGGAATGCCTGCTCGTAAAGTGATTGCTATGCTGTTTTGCTTGCATATATCTTCCTTGTTATCCTCTTCAGCCATTTAAGCTGCATTAACCATAGCTAAGCGATGGGCACACCCACGCACCTATGGTTAGCTTTAATCGGATATTTAAAAAAAAAAAATAAAGGGTTTCTTCATTTTATTGATATATACCGTTGCTGTTGTATACAAGGGGGACTGTGGATGGGGATATGCAGTCACCTATGAGCGGTCTCGCTCATTTCATAACTCTTTCTGCTGTTCTTCATTGCAAGATCGTGTATATTCTGAGAGCTCTGCTCTCAGATATGCCCCCTGCACTCTTACATGCTCCGTGTAAGCCTAGGAGCCTCATTACTATGCATGGCACGCTGCCATCCTGCTCCTAAATGGCTGCCTCCGGGCAGGACTAAGCTAGTCCTGCACAGAGGAATAGTACATCCGGGGGCATATTTAAACCACCAGTATCCAAATTAATTAAAGGCACAGAATATCACATTCTATTTCCTAAAAATATATCACATTTTTAAGCAATTTAATTCACAATTTTACCATATTAAACTTTTACATATTTTAACCTTACAACATCTTTCTATTATTCCACTAAAGTTCATTTTAGTGTTTTTTAAAGTGTCAAAGTACTTTCAATATTCATGCCCCTTGGTTGAAGTGCTCTGAAATTAATTATTATTTTACCTTCTAGTTTATTAAGTTCAGTCTTAAAATTTCCTTCATTGTCCATGTAGGGACATGCCAGTACACTGAAAAATAAATCTTTACTACATCCCCCATGTACTGCCATAATATACTCTGCTACTGGACTCGGAGTATTTCTTTTCCTGATGTCTCTCATTTCTTTTATTGCTGTTGTTGTTTAATTGTGAATTAAATTGCTTGAAAATGTGATATATCTTTAGTAAATAGAATGTGATATTCTGTGCCTTTAATTAATTTGGATACTGGTGGTTTAAATATGATCTTAATAATGGTGTTAATAACACTAATTAAGTTTTGGATGATTGTATAAAATGGGGGTCTGTTTATGCACTTGTATTCCTTGAAGGCAAAAGGCCGAGGTACTAGGAATAAACCATTTGAGAATTTTTTCACCCTGGTGTGTCTGTCTTGAAGCTGCTTAATTCATGTTTTTGCTGTTTTTGTAAGTGATACTCACTCAAGCAACTGGTCAGAAACATTTTCAAATATGTCCACCTTTTTCAACTTTTTAACTTTCTCTTCTACTTCTTACTTCTTCTTACTGTGGTGATTTTTTTTTTTTTTATGTTGGCCTAAAGGTATCACAATGGTCTATACAGACCTGAAATTTCTTTAACTTCCTAAAGTCTACAGATAAGTTACTACATCTGATGCACATGTTGTTAAGTCTTTTTCAGTTGTTATTGTTGCTGCAGGGTATATATTACCTTAGGACAGCTTGGGATTTCACTCACAGCCTTCAAGTACATTAAAAGTGTCATTTGGCATTTTCTGTTACACTTTTTTCTACCTCAAGCCGCCATTCCTTGTGAGAGATATTTATGAGATAGTTCTGTAGTGGGATGTAGTCTTAGTCTGGTGTAAATGGCACTTAATATATTTACAGGTGCTTAGTTCATCAGCATTTATATCTCCTGGCTCACTGTCTTTAGTATTATCTCTTGCCTTGCATGATTGTCATCCTTACTGAAAGTGTATAGAAAAAAACATACTTTTTCATATTGTCCCTGCTTTCTGGGTCATTTTGTCTTTGTGTGACAATTACTGTACTCATAACCTTCAGTTCTACCTATTTCCATCTCTTTGTTTGTCATATTTCTTTTCTCTGTACTGGGCATTGTCGTTTCTATAGTTACTTTTGCATACCCCGACAAAGTGATTTTGCTTGTGTACTTTGTGCATACTTTTCACTGCTGGGAAGGACAATCTCTCTGGGTATTATCCTACGTACTACCTACATGCTATTTTATTGCTTTTTCTATTATCTGCAACATTTTCACACCGGCACACAGACAAGTTTTTTGTTTTACCCTGTTACTCTTTTCATTGTAAGTCAATTTAGAACTAGCATACCATCCACTAACACTGTACTCTTATAGCATTCATCAGTTCCTGCTTCAGTTTCCATCAGAGAACATTAACCACCCTTCTTGACTTACTGTCACACTCCTACTGCCTTAAACTTATTTATATTCAAAATGTACTCATTCTCTTATCTCCTCATTCCTTCTTATCTCCTTGTAAATATGCTTAACACTGTTATAATCTACTATGTTACATTTTATTACTGTCAATACATTCCTACCATATTAGCCTATCATTAAATATAAATGTTTCTTGTTACTCCTGTTTTTTGTGAATGTTATCAATGTCATTTGTATTTGTATTTTATATACTTGTCTAATATGCTAGCTCACTATCAAGAGTTTCTCACTGTCAGGAGGGAGCCTCTGACAGCCACAAGCTTGGCCAAATCTGCTGACCAGAAGAAGTCACTGTAAGTTACTCTGGAGAGTATTTAAGGAGTTATTTGGCGATTCAGGTAGGAATCAAGTGATGAAGAATATTAGGAAATTAAACACTGGTAATGCTTCACACTCCTATTGCCTTAGAGTTACTTACATTTCAGCTGTATGATGATTGGTCTCATCTCACTTCTAAGCATCATATTTTAAAGAATGATGCCCTTATACCTCATTACTTAAGTGTCGCAGCTTCTACTGTATCCTTTTGACATCAGTGACATGATTGCTATGCTTAGGTTTTGCATTACAAAATTTTTGTAAGATTAGTAAGAAACCGTTGAATACATTCAAACCTAAATGCAATCTCCATCAGAAGTGTAGCACTCACCTTTTCTGAGGTCTATAATGGAAACAGCACCTTTAGCACACAGATATATAATCAGTCACTTGTTAAAACATCTGCCCACCTGCACTCAAACCCACAGCTAGTTATCCTCATTGTAAAATCACATTTCCAAAACCTGTTCAAGATTACAGACCTACAATGAACCTGTGGCAAGTAGCTTAACTGCTAGAAAAGATTGTATGAAAAAAGTAATTGATTATGCAGATAAAAAAATGTGACCCTGTTCCAGAAAAGAACATTTTTTTAAAGTAGGGTTCAGTAAATTATAGATGTCTGATGTGTCAATGACTAACTATACAAATATAGAAAAAGGTTCACTAATAGAACATATTTCCACGGCCCTGTGTATGTTTTTTTAATCAGTCAGCCATGGGAAGCTTTCAGGGAAGCTTTTGATGCTGGGTTTTGGGAAGGGGTCAGCTATAAGGTTTTGCTGTTTCCCCTTAAGTTGGATTTCAAGCTTTAGCATCTTAGATGTTGGCATGTCTAATGCTGAAGTTTTCTAAGGCTTCAAACTAGGATTATTTTACTCTGCTTTTTAAGGACTTAGTCCTGGCCTACCAGATTTGAATAAAATCAGGAAACCAGGTGACCTGATCATAGGATCATAGGAGGTTACTAGGTTAATGGCCCTGGGGCCCTTCCAAGCCTAGCCAAGAGTTTATCCCCAAAAAGAAACTTCAGTCATAGATTGATCAATGTCAACAAAATCAATTACATATTGCAAACATATACACACTCACACAGAAAAAAAATACTACAGTATGATAGTTAAATGTTGGCACTTTTTTACAGTAAGATAATGGTTCATGCTAAAAAGTGACTTCCGTTATCTTTGTTCCTTCCAGAGATTGAATGATATTGATGTACATAGCATATTTTTTTCTACAGACCACTCTAATAATCATGGTTATACAATATAAACGTCTGGGGGACTAGATTGATTCCCAAACTGTTTTTAAGTACCGTGTTGAATCCTGTGTGGAAGGAATACTGAAACAGCTGTACTGAATTACATTCTCTAGTCAGCTGACTCATATTGCAATAAAATTGCCTTTAAATTATTTTTAATAAAATGTGTAGATTTTTCTTTTGATCTTAACCTGATGAGCACCATTGTCTATCCTTACAGAAATCTAAGTGGCTCCATCAGAGCTGGAAAAAGTGTGATTAGAAGATGCAGAGAGAAAAAGATATTTCTATCACTGAGGGAGGACAGGGTAAAAGACAGGAGGGACTTCCCCAAAGATATACAGATGGCAGGTTGAGGTCTCGACAGCCTATTTCATCATGCTATTCAATAGATCCCTAAATGAGAGCGGGAAGTGGCAAACTAGTGGAGGTGTGTCATAATGATACACCTACACAAAAACAAACCCAGAAGCATCCTTAGAACTATACAGTGATTAGTCCCATCTTGTGGATGGAAAAGTCACAAAAATGATCTTCATAACAGAAACAAATATGCATTCACAGCAAAAAAGTTATAACTTTATCCAATTCTATAACTATGAACAGAGAGATAGATAAAGAATATCTGGAGAAGGGAGCCTGCACGACTTTCAGTAAAGTTTCTGACATTATTCTTTACAGGAGCTACCGGGGAAGTTAACAGGCTTAGGAAGTGACAGAAAAGTCAGCTGCATAGATGGAGAGATGGCTGAACGACAGCACATAGAGATTAACAGTAAGAGAGTGACATTTTAAGAAAGGGAGATAAAAAGCGGTGTATAAAAAAACTGATTCGAAGATACTGCATTATTCAGTGTGTTTGTGCCAAATGTCATTTTTGAAATTGGAGAACTTAATAAACCTGTTTTGCATGACCCTCAGATAGAGGGAACAGTGGATTATATAGCAGCCAAAATGAAAAGAGACATGGAATCTAGCAACTTGGGCAGACAATAGTTAAGGTTTAATTTATTTATTTAACATTTGTTGACTGGGATAGTCTGACTAGGACAGAGCCTATTTTTAGCAGACGCCCAGGGAGAAATACTCCAGATATATGTCTTTGGAAACCAGATTACCGGGAGGAAACCCATGCAAATGCAAGGAGGACATGCAGACCCCTCACAGGAAGCACACTAGCCAAGAATCAAACCAGGAAACCACTTGCTGTGAGGTGACAACATTAACCTCTGCACCACTGCTGAAAATGTGTAAGATACTTTACTTTACAAGTAATAGAGTATGAAATTGTTGGTGGAGGGTGGTCAAGCTCAAGGCAACAATTCTTTAAAAAGTTAAGGGTAACTGCCACACTGGCAGTGAATTTCCACAAATATGATGAGAAAGCTGTAGCACAAAGGAAAATAACTTTAGGTTGCATTGCAAAGAACTTCACCTCAGAATTAAAGAGCGGAATCTCTCACTCTGCACAGTACTAGGGAGACTGCAGCTGAAGTGCTGTGTTCAGCTCTGGGAACCTTAATGCATTTGAGAAAAGTAATTTAGAGGGTTCAGTAGAAACTTTCACAAAGAGTTAGAAGTCTAGACAGAGCATTATATAAGAATAAATGCAATAGGTTGGAATTTAGAAACTTGAAAGCAAAGAGGGGATGTAATATGCAATCATATGATCATTATGAGGAGCTGTGGAAGATTAGAAATGAGGAAGAACAGAGCAGGGCACATGGTACAGTTAGAAGGATTAAAGTTTAGTCAGTATGGCTCTAAGATCATAGGATCATAGGATCATAGGAGGGTACTAGGCTAACAGCACCAGGGCTCTTATAGGCCTAACCAAGTTCAACCCATGTTCCCAAGGGTGTCTGGTTCAAGCAGTCACTAAAATCAGCACCTTTTTCCCCTGTCCAAGAGTGACACAGTGAACCCCTGAGGTGAATTTCCAGTTACAATCTTCCAAATTGCCCTTAAATAGGGCCAGTGAAAGGATTTGTTTAACATGAACAGGAAGCTTATTCCAAAGGTAGGGCAACTGTGAGAGAAATCTGTCTATCCAGCAAGGACTGTTCATGTCACATACCAGGTTAAGGTCCTCTGAGTGAGTGACCCATGTGCCACTTGACTTGTGAATGTGCAGCATTTCCATTAAAGCTGGGTTAGAGATTGCTCTATATGCAAGGCACAGGTCACCTCTGACCAGTCTGTATGACACAGAGTAAAGTGACAATGATTTCAGTCTGCCCCATAAGACAGATCTTGAAGACCCTGAATTTTATTTGTAATGAACTTTTGTGGTCTCCCCAATTGCTGCAGCTGTTTGGAAAGGAACATACTAAAGGGAGCATTGTACTCTATTACTGACCTGATGAGCTAAGAGTACAGGGAGGTTATAGCCTCTTTTTTCTGGAGGAAATGCCCTTACTTATAAGATGAGCAATATAAAATGCTCTTCTTATCACTGTGGAGACATGGTGATTGAAGTTAAGATTGCTGTCAACCTGTGTGCCCAGATCTCTTACCACTGACTGTGTGCTTAGGGTATTGCTATTGATGTGGTAATTTGCAGGAATTCACACTTGCTGAAGAGGATGATAATGCATTTTTTTGCATTAAGTTTAAGACCATGACTTTGGCAGGATGTTGACATTGCTAAGGGTTTCAGTGATCGCTCTCAGTTTGCAGTCATCGGGAAATGTTGTCAGCCACAGTCCTTTAACTTTAGCCTGTACTTTGGAAAAGTAGATTCTGAACAGTAGGGGTCTCAGAACCGATCCCTGTCGAACACCACTGGCTACGGGTCAGCTGGAGGAGGTGGAGTCCCCTATTTTTACTGTATGAGTTCTGTCAGTGAGCTAGTGACAGTATGTGGGTTGATACCCAGCTGGGTGAGTTTATCAATGATGCCTGAGTGGGGAATTGTGTCAGAGTCCTTGGCTAAGTCTAGGTAGGCCGCATGCACAGATTTGTCCGCATCTAGGGTGTTGGTGACTGTCTCAAAGAAGTTCACCAAGTTTAACAGGCATGATCTCCCCTTGACAAAGCCAAACTGGGTGGGGTCGAGCATTTGGAGATTTCCTATATCTTTGTTAATAAGGTCCATGAAGATTTGTTCCATGGCCTTGCAGATAAGGCTGGTCAGGCTAATGGGTCTATAGTTCCCAGGGTCCATGGATACACTCCCTTTGTGCAAAGGGATGACGGTAGCTATATTCTATTCCACTGGGATGAAGCCAGTGCTTAAGCTGTGATTGAAAAGAGTGCCCAATGGTGATGCTAATTCCTGTTTTAACCCATATAGAACACAGCTTGGGATGTTGTCTGGTTCCATAGAGGCTGTGTTTTTGGCCTTGGAGAGGGCGTTTAAGACCTGCTCCTCAGAAATACCAGGTGGGGGACAGGTGTTAGGGATGCTTTTGGGTATATGTGGCAGGAACAGGGGAGTGAAGTTTTCACTGAACCTGTCAGCCAGCAGGTTTGCTATATCCATAGGTTCTGCATATGTAGTATTTTTAACTATGAGTTCAATGCAAATCTGGTCCTTACTTTTGAGATTACGGATGCAACTAAAGAACACCTTGTAGTTATCCTTAGTAGAGAAGCTAATTTGGATTTGTAGTTAGCTTTGGAGGACTTCACTGGGAGTCTTATTTGCTTGTTTAAGTTGAGAAGGGAGTGCTTCCGGTTTTCAGACCACTTCTTCCTACTCTTAGACAGCAATTTTTTTCTCCTATTGTATAGCCTATTAATGGCAGCTGTCCACCAGGCAGGTTTGTTTTTCCTTGAAGATCTTGCTTTGGTTCTATCAGGTACAGCAGACTTAATACAACTGTATAGGTGCTCATATAAATCACTGGTGTATAACTCAGAATAGGTGTTTGTTCCATCAGTGGGGGGAGGGGCTATGAAGCTATTTATGCTGTCACATAAGAGGTTGCAGTTGGCCTTAGTGAAGTTTGGCCTTGGAGAAGAATTGTATTACTTTACTAAAAGAGTTGTGGGCAGAAGAAGTGTGTTACTGGAATGGGCAGTTTAGATCAAAACAATTCAAGACAGCTTGGGATGGAAGGAGGACAGCAATGAAGTGCTATTAACAGCAACTAGGCAGAGAAGACAGACAACAAATCTCTTATGTTAGAAAAATGAATGCATGATGTTGGAAATTGAGGAAGGAACATCTATGCATTACTGATGGTACTCAAGGAAGGAAGGAAAATTAAGACACTCTTGGTATAGCCAATAGGATAGTAATCACTGTTTGATTCAGATATTTTGAATTCTTCTAAGTCAGAACTGACCATACTGGAAGTTTGATGTGTGTTGAACAGAGGCAGCCAAGGGCAATGTTTATGGGCAGGAATTTAGTCAGCTATGAATATAGACATCTCTAGAAGACAGAACTGAGATTTATACTGCTCTTCTATTATGAGCGTACAAAAATGAAAAAAATGCCAGCACCAGAAGGGACTGATACTAATAGCTTTATTAAGCTGAATACTAGACCGGTTTCAGCACATGGCTTTCATCAATAGATTAATACACTTTGAAGAAAAAGCCCCACATTAAATAGCTCAGCAATTATGACATCATTTCCTGTCATAAGAAAAATATAAGGTTAATACAAAAATACACATATATATATATATATATGAAAAAGAAATAAATATTTTTTGGAATGATTAAATAAATAAAACAAATCAGGCATAAACATATAACCTGAGAAAAACAATATTTATAGTTTATCATTGAGTCCAGGGGAAAACAAACCTCCTAGTTTCACTATCCATTTTCTTTCTTTATTGTTAAGAATTTTGTGCCATCCAGTTTTGAAAGCACGATTACCTGTAATGTTGTCTGTGATAGTAAAAGTAAATTTGGCAGTGGGATGATTCAATGAGTGTCTATATAGGGCATTGGTGATCCTGGCATTCCTAATATCCCCCAAGTGTTCAGATATTCTAATTCTGAATTGTCTAGATGTCTGCCCAACATAGAAAGCTTGACAGGTGCATGTTGCAAGATAGACAATCCAATCTGAGCTACAATTACCAAAACAGCCAATATTATATAGATGTCCCGTATTCTTACTAGTAAATGTTTTGGTTTTGAATATGTAGCTGCAAAAACTGCAGTGTCCACAGGGGTAAGTTCCAACCAGTTTTTCACCCGTTAGTGTCCTCTGGAATAGAGTGTCATCCCTAAAAGTTGTTTTCTTGTAATGGGAGAAATGCGATGCTAATGTTTTCCCCTTTCTATAAGAGAATAAACATCTGTCCCCCAAATAATCCTCTAAAACAGAGTGAGGCTTTAGTGCATTCCAATGTTTGTCTATGATGTCCAGAAGGTGCTTTGTATTTCTGCCATAGGTTGTGACAAATCTACAGGTATCATAGTTAGTCTGTCTATGATGTTCTTTGTATTCCAATAGTGTATCCCTGGTATGGTTTTTACTCCATTGCATGGCAGAATGAATAGTATGTCCGGAATAGCCTCTAATAAGAAACCTGTTGGCTAGATCCTCATGATGTTGTTTCAGATCCTGTTCAGAGGAACATATCCTTTTTATCCGCACAAACTGGGATTTGGGGATGTTATTAATAGTATGCTTGGGATGTAGACTGTTGGCATGGAGCAAGGTATTGTATTCTGGAAATTTGCGAAATACAGAAGTTTTGAGGGTGTTATCAGGTAGGCGCTGTAAAAAAACATCCAAAAAGTGTATTTCATTGAAATGGTAATCAACCGTAAATTCCACACCCCATATATTTCCGTTAAGATGTTCCACAAATTCCTGCAAATAATCTGTACCACCTTTCCAAACCAGCCAACAGTCATCCAAGTATCTTCTCCAAATATCAATTTCAGGTATATATATGTTGTGTAACTCATCATAGATGATATGTTCCTCTACATATCCCATGTATAGGTCAGCATAAATAGGTGCAAATGAAGCACCCATAGCCGTGCCCTGTATTTGCCAATAACAATCTTGTTTGAAATAGAAAACATTCTTGGTGAGGACATGTTCTGCCATACAAATCAATAATGCATTGAATCCGGGGGAATAAATGTTTGCTTTGTTTAACCAAAAATCCAATGCTGCTAATCCAGCCCAGTGTGGAATACTGGTATAAAGAGACTTAACGTCAAGAGTACACATTAGCCAATGTGGCTCTAATTGTGAATCAGAAACAATTTGCAAAAATTCTGTGGTGTCTTGGAGTCTAGCTCTGACAAGAGCCAAAAGGGGTTTGAGTTTTTCAGTTAGAAAAGCAGAAAGGGGTTCAGTAAGTGAACCAATCCCAGATACAATGGGTCTACCTGGCGGATGATGGAGAGATATATGGATTTTGGGTAGCAAATATAGATACTGTTTTGCAGGGTCTTTAACCATCAGGTGTAATTTAATCTTGTCAGAAATGATGCCAGCCTCCACAGCCTCCTGTAAAAAGTCATCTATTTCCCTTTTGAAATTGGGTGTGGTGTCGGTAGTCATGTTCATGTAGTGATGAGGGTTAGACAACTGTCTATTTCCCTCCTCCCAATAATAATCGGAATCCATGACTACAACCGCACCACCCTTATCAGCAGAAAGAATGACTATATTAGTGTTATTTCTAAGGTGTGTTAAGGCTAGTTGTTCGGCTCTCGATAAGTTATGTTTGATGGTGTTCTCTGATCCCAAATGAAAATGTAAGTCTTTGATGACTGCCTGTTGAAAAATGGCTACATGTTTGTCCATAGGTGGATTAAAAGTTGACCGATGAAATCGGAATTCAGAAGATCTTTGAGAAGGATCTGATTGATCCTGTTGTCTGAAAAACAAGTTAAGATTAATTTTTCTACAAAATGCCATAATATCTGATACTAAAGAACTCTCATCAACAAAGAAGCCAGGGATGAATCCAAGACCTTTATTAAGCAATGCATATTCATCTGGTGTTAAAACATATTTGGAAATGTTGAGAACATTATTACTGTGTAAATCTATTTCACTACTGACAAGAATAGATCTTCTAAACTTTTGACACTTGTGTTTTCTGCCTCCCCTGTGTTTTCTATCCCTAAATGGTCATCTGATGTACGTCCCCTCTTGGAGTTTGGTGAATCCCCAGTACCAATGGATTCCGTGTCTGTAATAGAGGACTCCTCACCTGAAGTTGTGTTAATGAAAACAGCCTTTTTTAATATAGACCTAGGTCTCTTTTTACGAACATATGTAGGATTCTTGGTACCCTGGGAAAACCTTACCCCCTTATGCGACTCAAACTGTCTTCCTCTATCATAGTCCTCCCTGTCTCTTGAGAATTTGTGAATTTTTTTAGCTTGCCGTGCACCAGCCGTACTTGCTAGCTTTTCTCTCTGCTTACTCTCTTCTATTATGAGAAAATAAAATTCCTGTCAAAAACTAGTCTGCTGAGGAAGAACCTATGGGAATTCATGGAATAAAGATTATGTTAGTCATTCAAACACATTACAGTTTTTTAGCTAAATAACATCAGAAGTAAATAGAGGGAGGCCATCAGATGTTAGATTCTTCAGTTTAGTCAAGTCTTTAAGGCAATTCCATATAGAAAACTAATAGCAGAATTCAGAAGAACAAGAGGAAACCTACAAGCTGTAAGGTGGATCAAAACAGGTTATCATGGAGGAAAATAGATTGCTGATTGGGGGATGAAATCAGATGAGCATGAGATGACTGCTGAGGTACCTCTAGTGCAGTTCTGGTGTTGGACCAATTTAATATTGCAGCAGCTATCATCAGTGGTCTTCTTAAAATGATTAATATATCTACCGCTGACAAAAAAAAATTGTGGAGGATAGGGGAAACAGCTTGAAGAAGGATCAGATAAGGCTGATGGGGTGATGACAGAGAGAGAGAGAATTATACTAATCTTAAAGAATGTGACTTATAGATATTGGGTGGTATTAGCAATCACAAAGGATGAAAAGTCCTAAACATTATTGCAGCAGCTAAAGTTAATTACAAAAACAAAAAAGAGAAAATGATGGAAAGAAGAAATGCTAAGGTTCTCAATAAGCATATCCAAAAGTCCCACAGTGGGACACTGAGGTTTTTTAAGCATTTTCTGCTTGCTATAAATGTCTGCATGGCTTTATGTTCATTTGCTTTGAGCTGTTACATGCTGAACAGAAAGTTCCTGGTTTTAACCTAATCTTCTGGATTTTTGACAAGCTCTGCAAGACCTGGGATAAGTGACTTTTCTCTTTTACTGATTATACTGCGATAGCCATACATTTTTATGCTTTTAAGTAATTTTGCAGAGAAATTATTTATTGGCTTCACTGCAGTGAGATGAAAAGGAACCAGGGCATTTCTAGGCTTTTGACTGCTTAAGGATCTTTAAGAGTGATGTAGTTATTGACCAGTGTGCTCTTTTGAGCTTTTTCAGACATTTTCTGTCTTGCTATAAATTACCCATGTTTGTGCAGCACTGTGCCATGCACAGCATGACTGTAAAATATATTGTATTGATGCAAGTGATTTGGATTGTTTTGTTTCCAGTATATTTGGTTACTGACAGAAACAACCTCAACATACTGCATGTGATACTTTAGAAATCATTGGTGTGTGCCTCATTCTTTTAGTACAAATGTGTTTTAGAGTTCTTTTTTATTTCTTTCTTTTTCTTTTTTTTTCTACAGTTATTTCTTTGTCTGCCTCTTCATAACATCCTATATTCTTCTGCTACCACTTTTCTTTCCCATGTTATCTTCCCTATTCCACTGATTATTGATTTCTTCCATGTCCATGCAATTATTCCCATTACCCTCATTCTGTTAATACCATACTTACTTATTCTGTCTCTCTTTTTAGGCCCTGGCCTTTACTAGTGGCCTCCCTTTGCCTTCCTCTGCTATCTCCTTCTTTACTGTTGACCACATCTCACTTTTACTATCTTTTTCTGTCTTTGGTGAATAGCCTTCTCCTTTCTTCAACCCCTTCCATCTTAGTTTAAAATGCAAAAAATTACTAAATAACTCTTCTAGCCCTACTTTAGTAATGCAATTTCCTTGGCACAAATATGGAGGCCATTCCCATTGAAAAGCCCTTCATCACAATAACCCAGTATCCTTATATCCTGCTTCTCAATGTCTTTGCCAGCTTAGCTTAGCAGCTGAAATGTCTAATCCTCTCCTTCTTCAAACTGATTGCCCCCCTGTCAATTGCAACCACCTACTTGGTCCTCTCCAGTCCCTTTTCTATAGTCTCTTTCAACAGTTCACTGTTTCACACATCATTCAGCTTGGTCACTTTAACACCCATCAGAATTTTGGTTAGGCTTAGGACCAAGTCCACTCTTAGAAAGTGTATCCTTCTACTTGCTTCCCAACTTAATGACCACATAGATGGAGCTAGCAACCATCAGAGCCCAAGGTGATCTTGCTTGTGTGGGCCAAATGCTGATGTCTGCCTATGTGTATCTACCTGTCCCTTCATCATCTATGCTATTCCTACTACTTACCGGTTCCATCAGACTCTTTTTGCCAGCTGTACCTCCTTCCCCTGCTGATAATTTTCTCCTTACTTTCAGTGCTGCCTCCTGCCTGTACATGTCTACTCTGCCTTTCTTCCATCTTTTGCCACCTCTGGCAGTCCCTGTCTTTCTTTCCTGGCTTCTGGTTCTTCAGCAGTTTTGACTTGGCCCCTCTTCTGCATTTCCTGCCTCCTTGCTTTTCTTCCTTGCACCATCTTCCTGTTTGCAACTTCCTTTGTCCCATCTATTCTGACTACTTCTGCACATGGCCTAGTGTTCTTTATCTTCTGTTTTCCTATACATTCCCACTGAGTCCCTTCCTTCTGTCCTTCAAGTTATGTGTATATTGATATCATGTCATCCTAGATGACTCTATCCTCCCTCCACCCTTCATCCTTTTCTAGCCTCTAGCCTCTCCTCTTTCTCCCCAGTTAGACCCTTCATCCTGCCTTGCTCTATCTCAACTAACTGCCTTTTTTTCTGGCTGTCTCATCTTTACATTTTAGAATTTAAGAGTATGTTAAATTTTATTTATGCTTACATGACTGTACTAAAAAAAAAAAAAAAATATATATATATATATATATATATATATATATATATATATATATATATATATATATATATATATATATATATATATATATATATACATTCTGTAAATATGTTCATTACTCTACTGTAAGCAGTCTTATGATTTTTGTACCTTTGTTCTATTGCATATATTCCATGTGTTAATTTCTAATAGTCAATTGTCATATTGTAATGTCTGGAGCTTTTCTCCTCGGGTCTCTGCTGAAAAAGGGTATCTACCCAGTCAGACTAACCCAGTTAACAAATGTCAAATAAATAAAATAAAATAAAAAAATAAATAAATAAATGTCTCTTTTCAGCATATGATCTCTAAAGCAGTCCCTGTTCATCTTCGTTCCAGTCTATAAACTATTTTTTTCTGTCTTCCACTCAATTACTTGGATCAGATGTGTTTGTAATTCAGTTGTTCAAGCCTGACCACCTGATTGTTTTGTTGGGCATGCTTATATTGCTTGAGACCCATGTATGCATTAAGATTTTGTCCATGTGAGTTTGCTGGTGTGGTCTCACAGATTCACAGAGAGAGTGAGGCAGGCTTTAAATTTTATGTTAAATTTTCACCCCTTTTTTGAGATGAAATTGTCTTGGAGAAATAATAATTAAGTCTGGAAGTAGAAGGTTTGCCCCTAACATAGGGAATACAGAGAACATTTGCCACATAAAAATGTATTTGTAAATGCAGCATTTGAAATATGAGCTTGGGTACTTGTTAAACAAGTATCTAAGTACTTAAGGGAATGTAATACATACAAGTGTACTAGGGTAATTGTAATATAAATTGGGATTACATAAGGAACTTGAGCGGGAATTGCCTTTTCCATTATAAAGAGCTGCACACCAAACTAACTATTAGCCCACTATTTCTTTATCCAGTGAAATTATGAAAACAATTTCTTATATTAATGCCATGCAATCCCGTGTCCTATTTGCTTTGCCTGTTTTTCTGCCCTCCCTAGAGCGTATCACAGAAAAACATGTGACCATTTTCATACATACATACATAGTACATGTTAATTCCTCAGCTCTGAATTAAAAAATTTACTTTTTTACACCATATGCATTAGCTTGCACTTTACACTGAATTTCAGCTGCCAATGCATCAGGCTATGTCTGTCTTTTACCTTATACCTTCTATTTTTTCAGCTGTATTACGGAATGTAGTGCTATAAGCAAATGGGTGTATTTTGCATCAAGCTGAATATACAAGGGTCAATGGTGATGACTTTGATATCCCTCCTTTGAGCCACTAATTTATGAGCCTCAGTCCTCACTACTGACACCAGTTGGGAACTTTCACTTGAAACAAAGAAAGATGCATACCGTATTTTCAGATGCAGCTCTCTGCACCAAGCACAATTTCCTTCAAGATCATATAGGGAGCGCACTCCAGACCTGAGGCTGGGTCTTCCTCTCCAGGTCCCAAATAAGACTCCACCTTTCTCTCTCATGCTCTGTGTCTCTGTAGCTGACACACACACTTTTTAAGATTTGATTTTCACACACACACACACACACACACACACACACACACACACACACACACACACACACACACACACACACACAAAACTGGCATAGATTTACCAGCTCTGTTACCCCCACCCAGATTATAAGGTAGATTCACTGCCATGATCCAGCCACTTTAAGGCTCTTACCAGAGTACCCAATTACTTTTAGTAAAATTAATGCTTATACAAATGGTAATGTTTGACCAAGCAGTAAGACTTTCAGGAGCATGAAGCCTACAGTGCCACCAAATAAATGCAATTACTCCCAAGGATTAAAATATTTTCTAAAAGACCAGCCACAATGAAATGTATACATATATTTAATAATAAATAAAGTAGAAAAATATGAAAATACTGAATATCTATTTACAATAAACATCAGAGATTCAATTCACAGGAAATATAAAAAACAACACAGCTGGAAAGATTCAGGCAGATACAGAAAAACAATATTTAACTAATCTCACTGTATTTTCTAACTTAACTGAAGAATTACTGTTCCCTAGTTGAGTTACTTACAAAAGCAAGGCAAGATGAAGTGGATGAGTGTCTTTGTTGTCAGGTTCAAGACAGAGTACTGAGTGTCACTATCTCATCTCTCACTAATATCTAAACACAATTTCAGAGCTGGCTAGATTCAGACAGATACAGAAAAACAATATTTAACTAAGCTCACTGTATTTTCTAACTAACTGAAAAAGTACTGTTGCCTAGTTTATTTACTTACAAAAGCAAGGCAAGATGAAGTGGATGAGTGTCTTTGTTGTCAGGTCCAAGACAGAGTGCTGAGTGTCACTATCACATCTCTCACTAATATCTAAATACAATTTCACTGCTGGCTATAGAATGACACCATATCTCGTCACCTGTCACTGTGGTTCCCACACTACTCCCCTGACTAGAAGCTGAACCAGGATCTAGCACAGATGTGTCACAATACATACCTAGGACTTTGCTCAGGCATCTGGAGACTGTAAAATGATTTGAATACTTTCATCCTTCTGCAGAGACTAAACAGACATTCTCTGGCACCCCAGAGTAACAATTAGACTCCACTAAGGACAATAAGAACCCTGGCCTTTCCCAGACATTGCGTCTCTGGCTGCATTCAGGCCTGTATGATAAAATCTTTATGGCCTGAAGAAAGTCATTTAATTTCTGGCTATTTTTCTAAAGGCAAGCTGAGCTAAGCTGAGCTTAACCACTTCCTGTCCAGCATCCTCTGTTAACATATATACATTTCCTCAGTTACAAAAGTACAGTGTGATGCAAATGTATATTTCTTTTCTGTCCAGCAGGACTCACTGTTGATACATTTTTAACACAAACAGCTTTACAAATACATTTTAAGATAAGAATCTGTACAAATCAGTTTGATATATAAATGACATAAAATTCTTTACAAAACTCCAGCTAGCTATACTGGCATATGTTACACATGTACTGCCCTACTCTCTCTGGCATAGCTGGTACTACTCATTATCACATCTCTGCTGATTTTGAAGACTCAAGCTAGTTTCTCAAATGACTCTGGAGAACTGTTGCTTGAGAGAAATGAACCTGTCTGGGAACACATTAACTCATACCCTGTCTTGACAGCCTATCTGCAATGGCATTGCTGACTCCCTTCTACTGAGGTGTCAGTCAGAGCCTCACTAAAAAGATCAGTCACCAAATCCTGCTCAGACTCTTTCTGCCACCCCCTGCAAATACTTAGCACAAGGGGCTTCCTATCATGTTAAGACTTCATTGTGTTAAGATGGTACAGTTTGTGCCCTGCCTTTTGCCTAGCAGTTCCACCATGTAGTTGATATCACTGACCTTCCTTAGCTCTTTAAAGGGTCCTCCCCAGGCTGCCTGCAGCTTATTGTGTCTGACAGAAATGAGCACTATAACCTGCAGTCCCACAGCATACTCTCAGGCTTGAGCATTCATGTTATATCAGACCTTTTTCCTGCTGTTGGGCTCCTGGCTGGTTCTCCTGGGACAACCCCATGAGCTCCATAAGCCTTGTCCTGAGGTTTAGGACATACACCACAACAGATTCCTTGTGGGATTCACACTCACCCTCCCACTCATCACAAATCAAATCCAAGGGCTCCCTCACCCTATGCCCATACAGCAAGTCAAATGGTGAAAAGCCTGTGGATTCCTGGGGTGCCTCTGTATGCAAACAGCAGAAGGGACAAATAGTTGTCCCACTCTCACTTAAACTGGTCTTCAAATGCCCTTAGCATGGTCTTTGGTGTACAGTCTAACCTCTCCACAAGACCATTAGTCTGGGGTGGTAGGAGGTGGTCTTTAGGTGCTTCACCCCACAGTGCTCCCACAGACAAGCCAGAAGGTCTGACAAGAAATTGGCACCTCTGTAAGTCAGTATTTCTCTCACGAAACCTACCCTGCTGAAAATATCCAACAGTGCATTTGCCACATTCTCTGCCTTGATGGAGGACATAACCACCTCCTCAGGGCATCTAGTAGCATAATCTACTACCACTAGGATGTATTTCTTCCCTGTGGAACTTGGGGTATTCAGAGGCCCCACAATATCCATAGCTACCCTATGAAATACCTCTTCAGTCTCAGGCAAAGGCATCAAAGCAGCTTTGATCTTTTCTCTTGCCTTGTCTACTTTTGGCACTGCTCACAGGTCCTGCAGTACCCTGTTACATCCCTTGCAATCTAAGGCCAATAAAACTTCTGCATAGTGCATCTCTTGGTATGCTTTATGTTGCTATAACCTGCAAAGGAATGTCACGTGCTATGGCTAGAAGTGCCAGATGATAGGCTGTAGACACTACCAACTGCTGTAGTACTTCACCCTCTAGCCCTTCCTCAGGGGTCCACTGTCTATACAGTAACCCTTTGCTCCAGTATACAGACTCCTGTTTTTATTCAGAATCAGGCGCCTCCCTATCTACCTTTCTCAATCCTCATAATATAGGGTCCAAGAGCTGAGCCTGTCTCAACTCTGCCTTTGTGACCCTTCCCAACTTCCCTTCAACAAGAAGCGTGTTATCTTCTGACAGTGGTGCCTCACTGTCAGTCTGGGTACTGCCACTCACCTCTGCCCTTGCAGTCACTCTGTCCAAGGGAACATCAGTACCTATCAGCAGCTGTGGCTCATCTTCAGGCTCACTGCTAGAGCATGGCTCCCTCATTGAAATAGCCACAACATCAGCCCTGGCTTCAGCTGTGGGGTCTGTCTGGGTCTCTCCCAGGCTACCAGACCCACATGCCTGTCTACAAGCCTGACTGCATGTAACTGCATGCACACAAGGTACTGCATTATCAAAATCATTCCCTACCAAGACATCTGCATGGATATTCTCAAAACCACCTACTTACTTGCTTCCTTTTCCACCCTCCCAGTCAAGGTGAACCCTTAACAAAGATCTTTGAAATTTAGTTCCTCCTAAAGCTTTGGCTGGAGTGGACTGCCCAAGCAAGTACTATTCATCTTTAACCACTGCAGACTTCACAAAGGTTATGTCAGAGGCTGTGCCTCTCTTAGCAGTGGCCTGTTTTCCATTTGCTAAGATAGGATACAAACTCTAGTGATAGTTTGGTACCCCTGTTGTCTCCAGACAACTGACCACTGGAATACTGTTATTCCCACTTGCTGACTACCCTATCTTTTGTTCCCCACCTTGCTTCACTGGACATTTGTATGCTACATGGCACCTCTGGTTACATTTAAAACATCTAAACCTTGGTCCTGATTGTGTATCTCAACTAGTGGCTTCCATTGCTACTGGTGAACTCTGTTGAGGTGGTTTAGGCTGACCACCATGGGTTCCCTTGTATCCGTGTGCAGCACTGGGTATCTCTTTTTGTGCAGTGGTGCCCTGCTTGCTAAATAGAGATCCCCCTTTCTCCTCAGCTCATCTGCAGAGTTACACTCCTGGTCTGCCAACCAGATTCTCATGTCCTCATGCAAAGTGCTAAGGGTTTGTTCCCTCACCAAAAGGTCTGCCACTCTTTCAAAAGTGGTGACCTGACACCCACTCACCCACCTATGAAAATAAATGCTTAGCTCAGCAATATAATCATACACACTTTAATCTGCCTTACACCCATGCTCACAAAACTTTTTTTCTGTAAGCTTCGGGTGTTAACTTAAAACATTCCAATAAACATTGTTTAACCTTGTCATAATTAAAATAATCAGTATCAGACAATTTAGAAACAGCAGTTACAGCTTTACCATGGAGTAAGGGGGCCAGGAACCATACCCAGAGGTCTTGGTCAGCATCATATTTTCTACATACTCTTTTAAATATATGAATAAAACTATCAAAAAAATCACATTTTTGTACTGTGGAAGAAAGTTACTGACCTTTGCTGCTTCTGGGATTTGGTTATTCCCTTCTCCATTACCTCCATGTTCCTGTTGAGGAGTCAGCATGCCCCTCTCATGTTCACTCTGCTTCTCATTTGCTTCAGCCTTCAAATGCACAGCCTCTCATTTTCTTCAACCTCCAAATCCCGCAGTCTTTCTGCCAATTCTAATTCTATGCATTTTACCTCCAATTCAAGTCTCTTTAACTCCAAACAGGATTTTAAATCCTCTGAGGAAAAGGTGAACTGTCCTGTTTCTGAGGGCTATACCATCACCAGACTGGTTTTCTTCCTGGTTGCTGGTCTGTGGTCCATTTATGATTAAGGTGAAACTCATTTCCTCTTTAGTCAGGCTGGCATGCACCAGTCCTTTGGATTTGCACACCTTAGCCAATTGGTTCACTGCCAGCTTGCCATAATTCTCTGCTGACATCTTTGCCTGCTTTTCTTGACTAAACTAAACTAACAAAAAGAAATAAAACTGTTGTGAAAAATAAAATTCTGTATGTTTACCTTGTGGCTGCTGAGAGTACACACACCTTTAGTGACAACTGCTTACAGGCTATAGAAGTTCAAATGGTATCCACCCCACTGCTCACCAATATGTGATGTCCCTCCTCTGGGTCAGTAATCAAGGAGCTTCAATCCTCATCACTGACATCAGTGGAGAACATTCACTTGGAACAAAGATAGACACACACTGGATTTTCAGATGCAGTTTTCTGCACCAAGCACAATTTCCCTTAACAGTACACAGAAAGCACACTCCAGACCAGGGGCTGGGTCTTCCTCTCCAGGCACGAAATAAAACAATACATTTTTCTCTGCATAAACCAATGCTCTGTGTCCCTGTTCCAATTAGCTGACACACACACTTTTTGAGATTTGATTTTCACACACACACACACACACACACACACACACACACACACACACACACACACACAAAAGGTAGCACAGATTTACCAACTCTATCACCTCAACTCAAACTATAACATAGATTAACTGCCACCAGCCAGCTTCTTTAAGACTCTACCCAGGATACCTAATTATTCTTAGTAAAATTAATACTTATACAAATGGTAATGTATGGCCAAGTGGCAAGACTTTCAGGAGCATGAAGCCACAATGTTACCAAATAAATGCAATTACTCTTAAGGGTTAAAATATTTTTTAAAGACCAGCCACAATGAAAGGAATAGATATATTTAATAATAAATAAAATAGAAAACATGAAAATACCAAATATCTATTTACAATAAACACCAGAGTTTCAATTCACAGGAAATATAAAAACAACACAGCTGGAAAGATTCAGATGGATACAGAAAAACAATATTTAACTAATCTCACTGTATTTTCTCACTAACTGAAGAATTACTGTTCCCTAGTTAAGTTACTTACAAAGACAAGGCAAGATGAAGTAGATGAGTGTCTTTGTTGTCAGGTCCAAGACATAGTGCTGTGTGTCACTATCACATCTCTCACTAATATCTAAATACAATTTCAGTGCTGGCTATAGAATAATATTGCATCTGGTCACCTGACTCTCTGGTTCCCATGCTAAATCCCTGACTAGAAGTTGAACCAGGATCTAGCATAGATGTGTCATAATACACATCTAGGACTTTGTTAAGGCATCTGGAGACTGTAAAACAGTTCTAACATTTCATTGTTCTGCAGAGACTAATCAGCCATTCTCTGGCACCCCAGGGTAACAGTTAGCTCACCACTAAGGGCAAAAAGAGCCAATGCCTTTCCCAGACATTGCGTCTCTGGCTGCACTCAGGTCTGTACAATAAAATCTTTATGACCTAAACCAGTTCATTTAATTTCTGCCTATTTTTCTTAAGGTAAGCTGAGCTGAGCTTAACCCCTTTCCTTCAAGCATCCTCTGTTAACATAAATACATTTCCTCAGTTTCAACAATACAGTCTGATATAAATGTTTATTTCTTTTCTGTCCAGCAGGACCCACTGTTGATACATTTTAACACAAGCAGCTTTACAAATACATTTTAACACAAGCATCTGTACAAATCAGTTTGATATAGAAATGACATACAATTCTTTACAAAATCCAGCTAGCTATGCTGGCATATGTTACACATACACTGCCCTCTCTGGCATAGCTGGCTCTACGTTACATCATCACATCAGCTATCAATAAAAACAATAAGCCATTTCAAAAGCATAAAAGTAGGAGGAGCCAGTTGGTGGTCAGAAGATTGTTAGGCTCTGATTTTGAAAAAGTGGTGCCATACATTTTCTGAACTAAATCATTTTTGGCAGTTGACAACTCAGGAAACAGCTGCAGTCAGCTGTGAATGATGCTGCCTTCATACTGTGCAAAAAGAGGAACAGTATAGAACAGCAAAGCACAAGGATGACTATTGCACTCTGCTATCATGCAGTGCAAAGAAGGGATGATCAGCTGACTTTAACCACTCTGAATTGTCTCTGTGGCAGCTCAAAATATCACAAGCCTAATGGTTTAATGGAAAGAGAAACAACATTTGATGGAAGGAATCTTGATTATTAGAAATTCTGTCTGTCTTTGGATCTCATTCTACTGCTCTTATACTTTTTTCAGCCTATCTTCTCTCCATCCTTCCCTTTTACTTTTTTTCTTGTCCTCTTTTTAAAATTCTTTTATGGCTACATATGACTCCAGTGTTTATCACTTTTCCCAGTTATTCTGGCACCAGTGTTCTTAGTTCTTCTATTTGGTTTCTGTCTTACTAATTCCTTTTTGTCTTATTTACTTCACTGTTTTTTCTCAGATGATTTCATATCTCTCAACTTCATAATATAAGAAATCTGGAAAAAAGCGTTAAATGATGGTGGGACAAAGACTGAAAAGTTAGCACAGATTTTAAATATTGCACTTATAAACAGAATGTTGTTAGAATAACAGGTTTTGTGTTAGCTTGCATTTTCTGAAGGATGTGAAGTCTGAAACTCTAATGTAAGTCAACATTAAGTGACTTCAATCATTTGTAGTTTGCCAGAAAAACACAGCTTTTAAGGGGAGCAGACCAAAAATATGAGACAAAACCTGGAATTCTGTGGTAATCTGTACAGTTGAGAGATGGATGGCTTCATCTTCTTTAATTTACTTTCTTATCTTCATAATACTAAGCCTCTTAAAGATCTCTACATTTTCAGATGCAGTCACTTTGGACAGTATAGCATAGCTTATTTCCTTTGTTCACAAAACATTTGCCTTGTTCCTTTCATAAAAAACAGTATGTTAGTTTTTTAATTATATTTCATTAAAATACAGTCTATCACACTATTTTCTTTTGATGGGGCAGTGTACTGATGCAGCCGTTACCATTGTTGCTTTATAATTCCTTGTTTTTCAGTTTGGTTTCTTGTTGTTGTGCCTTCTGTACAAAATCAGAATATCCTCCCTGCATCTACTTGAGTTTTCTCCAGGTGATTCGGTTTCTGACTACATCATGAAGACATGCCAGTAGGTGAGCTTAGACCTGTATCAACAGTGGGATGGAGGGAGGTGGCTTCCTTGGGCACCAACCAAATTTTAGGAGATGCAAGTCACCAGGTGAATCCATCATTTATGAAATACTTGCAGTGGAAAACACATTCTTCTTTTCCAAGAGTGGAAGAAGCCATTATGTTCTATGTGGAAACAATGGGGAGTGACAAAAAATCAGTGGTAATAAACAAACTCTGGAGGCAAGGAAGAAGAAGGGGTGCACCAAAAGAAATGGGAAGGAGAGAAAGCAAAGGTAAGTAGTAGTACATGGTGCCTCAGTAGCAAATGACATTACAGAATCTGCAGTTGGAGCAAGCTAAGAAACTTTCATTGGAAAGAGGAGCTGACAATACAAAAACTTAGAATCGGAAGTGGGGGAAGATAGTGCTGACTCAGCATATTATACACTGATAGAAATAAGAAAAGTGTCAAATAACACCCCTACTAGAGAGGAGAAAAGGATGGAGTAGAGAAAGGAATGCAGCAACAGGCTACCCATAAAGACCTCTGTAAGAAAAAGGAGAACATTTTATGGACTAATTGGTGTTACTTAAGGGAGGAAGTGATGATGGAAGAATGAATGGAATGGAACAGAGGAGGAAGGAGACTGAGATGCACCCTGCATTCCAGAGGGGCAAAGAAGTCCAGACAGAGATCCAGATCCAGGCAGATGGCAGAGTCAGTATTAATGACCAACTGACTAGAAAAAGGTACACCCAGGTTAAAATCCTACAAGGTGAGCTTGGCCTGGAAGTGGAGCCCAGTAAGTGTGGGACCTATGCAATGGGAGTGGGCTTAGGAACATGGTGTTTCATTATGTGCATGTATATACTGTAGTAGTGAATGTTGCACAATGACAGAGAGAGTGATTTGGAAAAGGATATGGTTAGATGGAATGCTTGGAGGTTAATGACAGGAGAGGGAGAAGAAATATTTTTTAGAAAAATACAGAAAGCAACAGAAACAAGAATAATGAAGTTTATGAAAGGGGGACTGAGAGAGCCAAAAGAGACTAGACTGAGAAGTTCATTAAGTAAGACAGCAGCAGGTATTTATTCAAAAGTTCATTGAGAGAATGAGATGAAAAAAAGGGCGGTGATACATAGAATAGATGTAAAAACAAGGGGAAGAGACACAATCTGTGTTCTTTGAGCAGGTGTCAAGGACTAAGGGGCTCAGAGCAGAAGATTAGTTAGTATGAACGGAAGTCATCAGAAAGGGAAAAAAGGAGGTACTAGTAGAACAGGGAGTGACTGGGGAGTATAAAAAAGTGACAATTTGCCAGCTATATAAATGTGTAGCACATACCTTACAAGCCCAGGGCTTCACTCGACATACTATTCTTCTTTGCACATTTGCCTTACATTCTGAGTCCTCTTTCTTTACCTAAATTCTATAATTTCAAATCTACCATAAAATAACACCTTGCTGAAAATACTAATTACAAAAGCATCTTACAAAGAGCATCAAACCTAATTGTCTACATATTGTTATTTTGAGCCTTTGCCCCTTGTTTATTTTATGCTTATCCAGATATGATGAGGTAGGAGTTTGAGAGGTATGCAGACCTCTTAACTGCTGCTGCTGCCAGGGATCGTTCTCACTCTTCACGTTCTCTCTCACACACACACACACACACACACACACACACACACACACACACACACACACACACACACACACTTTTATTTTAAGTTTCTTTTCTTTTTTACTTTACACTCACTAAACAGCTGCTTAGCAAGTGCAAAATAATGGCTTGATCAGTCTCACTGTTCACTCTCTCATAAAAACATACACAGTCTTTTCTGCTTTCATGCACGCATTCACTCACACATGCAGACAGAAACATAAACACACCCATACACATGCACACATGCACACACATACACTTTTTTTCTGTTTCTTTATTTTATTTTACACTCACTAAACAGCAAACGCGCTACTTAGCGAGTGTAAAATAATGGTTCGATCAATCTCCCTTTCACTCACATGTACGCATGGATCCCCTTCTGCTTGAATTCCCATATGATCGAAAATAATTTTTGAGAGACGAAAATCACGAAACCTTGAATACCCGAATGGTGATTTTTCACAGGGTAAGTAAACAGTTGCCCAACATGCCTTTTTCTCCACTGTAGTGTGATCCTAGAGTTGGTATATATATATATATATATATATATATATATATATATATATATATATATATATATATATATATATATATACCAACTCTATATATATATATATAATGTGTATAGTTGGGGGGTGGGGTGCATACTCCCCCACCTTGGTTGGTTTTATTTACTATGGTATGTGTTTTGTTTAAGTTTGGGCAAGTGTTTACTTACCCTGGGAAAAATTTGCCGTTTGGGTTTTCAAGGTTTCACGATTTTCTTCTCATGAAACTGAGTTTAGATTATATGGCATCTCGAGGTTTAGAAGTAGATCTGCACGCATATGCTTACATACACACAGATATAAGCACACGCACATTTTTTTTTTTTATGTTTTACACTTGCTAAACAGCAGAAGTGCTGCTTAGTGAGTGTAAAATGATGACGGTCATTAGGCTTTTCCAGTCCGATCTGCATGGCATCTTGATATGCTTCTGTTAATCTGCGGACTCATTTTTCAGCATTACTTCTATATTAATACCCTGCTGGAGAACATTTGTTCTCAAATCAGGGTACTGATGTAAAGTTTACCCATTCTCTAAACACAACTAATTGTCAATGACATATTCAGACTTCAGTCTGTGGAAAGGTACAACAAAAGATCTCTGCCTGAACAGTACTTTGCCTAACTGAAGGGCAAAATAAAATCTCAAACATGGAAGATACAAAATAAGAATTATTAGTAAGTGGGAAGCAGCATTCCTGGAAATTGCAACAAGACATGTTTATGCATTAAGTCTTGACAGCTTGTGTATGTTATTTTGTAATAATAATCATCACAGTGTGGGTTAAAGCATAAGACAAAAGTGAGTATCTTCCTCTTCCAGAAATGATAATATTATTTAGTAAAACACAAACCAGATTACTGCATTGGGTATTACAGAATCATTCATTTTTATTAGTAATTCTTATAAGCAGAAATGTGGTGATGTTACTGTGAAATATCATTATCATGTCTGTGGCTCATTATCTTGGCTTTCTACACCCATTTTATAGTTAAGCACAGTGGTATGTTTTCTCGGGTCTACTTCTCAGTATTCAAATTAGACTGCTTGACACTTCATCTTCAGACCATACATCCAACTAATCCTATCTGACTTCCGCCATCTACAGTTATAAAAATAATGAGTTTTAAAAGAGTTTTGTAGTGGGACACTGCCCACCTTCCACTGAACTCTGTATATAATACCTCCAAGGTTGCACCAGGTTATAGACTCATAGGTAAATACTAGGCTACCTGCCCTTCTGGGACATTTTAAGCCTTACCAGTTTTCCTCAAAGATGAGAATTAAATCCTGTGCCTTGTGTCTGTGAGGTAAACACTGTAACCATTATGCCAACTCTCCCCTTTATATTAGGCTAACTGCCCTGAAGGGCCATTTTAAGCCTAGCCAGTAACCTGAGGTTACAATCAAACCTAGAATCTTGTGTCTATGTGATGAAGACATTAACCATTATGCCATATGTTTAAAAGAAAGCAAAATAAATTAATTCCCTTTTCTCTAAAGTATTGCAGCCTTCAAGATACCATGTTAAAGACTATGTGTGTGTGTGTGTGTGTGTGTGTGTGTGTGTGTGTGTGTGTGTGCATTTGTGCATACAGACCCTACACTGGGAATACAAGGTAGACAGATAATCCACAAAAGAACATATACTACAATATTGCATTTTATTTCATATTTCATTATTGTGCAGTGGAGAACTATAACCTCATCTGGATATATCAGCATCACACATGTTGAACTGGGAACATCAAGACCTGTTTTCTTTTAGCATATTACCATGCTTTGAAATGCATTGTGAGGAATGCGGTGACGCTGAGTGCCTTTTACACCTGACTTGTGATGACACCTTATCATAAAACACAACCCTGCATACTGTTCTACATCTTATGCACTGGACTCAGTGAAAAAAAACAAAACAGAAGGCATATTTTTAGTTATGGTAAAATCAGGAAATATTAGTTAAATTAATTGATGTAAATTGGCCAACAACTTTTGATGTTCTTGATCTTTGGTGTTTAATAAACTTTTTTTTGTTAACCAGAAACAGAAACTCCCATTTTGTTGTTAGTTTTCTTTTTCTTTCTGTTTAAACTATACTGCAAAAGATTACAACCTCTCTAATCCTTAAAATGCAAAACTCAAGTGATCTGATGACTTCTTTACACACAGATGCACATACTTCCCAAATACATACTTTGCTCCAGCCCCTCTCTCTTTATATTATTGGATATTAATGCAAATCACTAATGTTCTTTTGAACTTTCTTCATCAGAAAGCTTGTAGTCTTTTGGAATTCAGTCCAGCTTAAAGTTTACTTTTTTCGTGTAATGGTTGCTTGTGTACATGAGTATTTGGACAATTTGGAAACTAAATTCATTTTCAGGTATTTTTCCCTCATGTTCACAAAAATTGTAGGTGCCTTGTTGAATCTGTTTTGCCAGAGGAATAACACAGATGACAATTCAAGGCAGCCATGTATATTACTTTAAAGTTAAACGACACGGGGTAATACAAAAATACAAATCAGAGCAGAAGAGAACGACAGTGAATGATCAGTGACTGAAACATAGGATATCAGTATTTGCCATCATGTTAGGAGGCAAAACAAAAATTATTTGACTAGAAATGGCAATGAAATGGTCTTTCAGAGCTTCAGAAACACCACTGAATATTTACTTAAATTGTCAATACATATGATTTTGGCAGTCAATAGCTCCTTTTTGAGAAACATCATGATACTCTTTAAACTAGTATTTTTACTGTTTTTTCACTAAATTCTGCTGTTTTTGTTTCACATTTTTCTACATTCATTTGTCAAAGATATGAATGCAGAAGGCATGTGCAGTTCCATACAACTTCATCAGGATGTAGAAAAAATTGTTAATTTTTCTCTGCAAGTTATAAACTGATTTTCTGAAATATACTGTATATATGTACAACATTCTTTCATGTTATCTTCTGGCATTTATAGAATAGTGCAGGTGCAACTTTCTGAGCTTCAGATCTTCAGATACTATGCGCTTGTTTTGGAAAAAAAAACATCGCTAAGCTTTGGAACATTTAGTTTCTACACCAACGTCTTTCTATTAAGTGTTCTTTTTTCATTGCATTTTATCAATACCTAGGTATCATCACATCTTGAAAAAGGGACATAGACTTGTAGTTTTATTGCCACTAATATTGCTATTAAGAGACCTTGCCCAATAAAGTGAAATAACAAAGGTCATTTCTGAGCTTATTGTTTATCGTCCTTTAAGGGATTGGCACTACATTGACATGAAAAGCAGTAGAAGTTGAGTATTTATTACATGAGTCTTCAAGTGTGTCTGTTTGATTTTGTTATAATTAGATTACCTTGTAGTTGACCTCAAATCATTATGTTTTATAATTCCAATTGTGTAGCAGCTCTGTTCAGTGGCAGTGTTATTGCTTTTTTTTTGTTTGTCAAGTCAGACATTGTGAAAAGGAAACTAATGCAACTTTGTCCCCCTGAAAGTATATCTGTTATAACAAAAAATGATCTTTAATATATTTGAAATGTGGAAGTAATCTGAATGCAATATGCCATCAAAGATGCAATGCTGACCTGACATGCCCTAAATAAAAGAAAAGTTATTATTTTGTGAGAGTTATAGTGTCAGGATATTTTAGAATTTTGATTGAAGAGTTCAAAAGGGCATTTGTAAACATTAATGGAGATAGCGTGGGACAACTATTTGGAAATAGTCTGCTTTGTCACAACTTGTCCTTTTTTTCTTATCTTCATAAGAAATCATTTATTTATTTTATTTAACATTTGTTGACCAGGAAAGTCCAACTAGGACAGAGGCTATTTTCAGAGGAGGCCCTGGGAGAAATGCTCCAGACACATGTGTTTGGAAAGTGGGAGGAAACCAGAGTATCCGGAGGTGACCTACTCGGACACAGGGTGGACATGCAGACTCTGCACAGAAGGCACCCCAGTTGAGAATTGAACTGGAGAACCTCTTGCTGTGAGGTGACAAAGCAGAGTTTCTGAAGGCTCTAGTTCTGTCAAGATGATATGTGAACTGTCTCTGGACATCAAGCATATGAAGAATCCATTCTTCCTTATTTTTAGGTTTTGGAAAGAATATGGGAAGGTGAATAGCTTGGCTGAGAGTAAACTTGGATAGCACTTTAGGCATAAATGAAGAATTAGTTCTCAAGGAAACCCTGTCTTTGTGGAAATGAGATAAGGCTTACCCACCATGAGAGCTTGCAACTCAAGACACTCTGCATGCTTAAGTCAGAGCACTCTACAAAACTGATTTCTATGCTGTGAACCTCAAATCAGCTGGTTCAAATGGAGCAAGAGTTAACTTTTCCAAAACAAAGTCAAGATCCCAAGAAAGAGGCATCTGTTTTCTAGGTGGATAGGTATGCAGAACTCCTATCAAAAACATTTTAACATAGCAATTCCTTGAAAGGAAAGATTTATGGGAATCATGTCAATAAATTGAGACCACTTTCTCTGAAAACAAAAACTCAGAAAATGTTTTACTGTAAGCACTTTCAGTAAAACTCAGAGAAAATCTTTTAATTTACATATACTTACTCTAAGGACACACAACAGTGGAAAAAATGGAGTTCTCCACTATAGGCTCAAGTGCTTTTGGTGAAACATTTTCACTGAAATGGCAGTCATATAAACTGACATCAAGTGATTGAACCACTCCTGATCCATGAGCAGACATGCTGGAATGGCCAACAAATGAACCTTGAGAGACATGTAAAGAAGGGCAGATGATAATAAATCACACAAACATTGCAGAACCAGTGAAGTACTAGCCTTAAAACGTCCTGATTCTTATCATGGCACCACACAGAAAATCTTTTCCATCCAGTAATATATGATTTCCTAGTTGCATGTTTCTTTTCCTCCATTAATACCTACTGCAAATCCTCAGAAGACAGATGCCAAAAAGGAATTAAAACTCAATCATCTGGGCAGTTAGTTGAAGTTATTTCAAGTTGGGGTATAGTTATTTCAAGCTGGGGTATATCAAACAATCTTTGTCTTGTGTGAGTAGGTCCAGTCTGCGAGGAAGCTTGTGGTAAGTGCTCTTGACTATTTTTCAAAGAAGAGAGAACCACTGTTGCCTGGACTAGAATGGAGTCACTACAGTGATCTTTGGAAAGTCCTTCTGAATCTTCAGAATGACCCTGGATATCACTGGAAATGGCGTAAAGGCATACAGGCACATTCACTTCCAGGGGAATGAAAATGCAATTGTTTCACAGGCTTGCTTACAAGGAATCCTGGAGCAGAATTTTAACAGTTGATTGTTTTAAAAGGAGGTGAAAAGATCTTTCTGTGGTGTTCTTTGCAGCTGGATCAAATCATGGAAGACCCCCCTGCTTCAATTTCCATTCATAAAGGTCTGTCCTGGTTACGCTCAGTTTGTCTGCCACAATGTTTTTTTTCACTGATGAGATATAAGATGCCTGTAGAGTAAGATTGTGCTGATTTGCTATATCCAAGGCACAGAGGGTATGATCTGGAGCCCACCTATTTTTTTATGTCCTGCATCAATATGATATTGTCTGTAATCACTTGTAACAGTCCTGGGGTCCAAAGAATGGTAATGTCTCTTTTATGTTTATGCGTTTTGGTCTGTCTTTTTTGTTCCAAAGACCCTGCACTTTTATTCCCAGGAACACTGCTCTCAAGCAAAACCTGAGGTAGCCATAGTTACAGACTGTGATGGAGCTGGAAGGGAAAATGGGAGACCTGGAGTCAGATGACAATGGTCTCTCCACCAAAGCAGTTCCCTTTTTACAAATCCAAAACTAGAATCTGTAACTTCAGAGAATGTTGATGTTGGTAACATACTGATTTTAGGTACTCTTGAATCCTTCTCATGTGGTGTCTGGCTAAAGAAACAAGAATTATGGATACCATAAATCCTGGTATTCCCTTGCTAAAGTCTTAGACTGAGTGCAAAACCCAGATATAGACTGAAATATAGATCCGCTTCTCCTCTGGAAGAAAAGATCTTTGAACTGAGGTATCTTAGGAGACACCTCAGGAAAAGAATCCTGCGAGAAGAAGTCCAACAAGATTTTTGAATGTCCTCCTGAAAACAAAGTGTATAAAAGAGATCTCTTACCCAAGTGAGAGATTTCTGACACTTTAAAAGACTCTGCCAAGATGAGCAAATTGTCCAAATGAATAAAAATGTGAATATCTTGCAGACTGCAGTAGGCTATCACTGGTGCTAGACACTTAATGAACACGCATGGAGCAGTAGATAACCCAAGGGGTAATGTTAGCAACTGAAAGTGCAAGCCAGATACAGAAAATCCTAAGGTTGAAATCTAATGCTTTATAATATGATTATAAGCATCCTTTAAATCAAGAGTTACCAAAAATCCAAAAGGAAAAATTAGAGTAACAGGTTGTGAAGGGAAAGCATTTTGAATTTTGGGACTCTCATAAATGGATTGAGAAAGGAAATATCTAGGATTGTTTTCCATGAGAAAAAGTAAAAGGAAAGTAAAACAGATTCAGTTACCCTATGAGTCAGCAGATGCTGAATGGGAAAAACAGAAGTCTGATCTGGTGGGTGAAGGAGAATCCCGTGGAAGGGAGGAGGAGACTCCGATTGCCATCTCTAACCTGATGGATCACTTTCAGAAGCCATTTGTCTGATATTATCTGTTACCAAAGAGAGAAACTGAAAAACAGATGTTGGGGGATGTAAGGGTTTGCCTCAGTGGGAAGCGGGGGGGGGGGGGTTACCATTTGCAGACAGTCATTAAGACTTGTTGGACTTTCCTGGAATGTTCTGGTTTCTGAGAGTCTCTCCTTCTTTTTGTGTCTCATCGCCATTGTTTTTTGAATGCATACTTGCCAGATGTTTAGTAAGTCTGTTTATTTTCCTTCTTATTAAACAGTGCAGAGAAAGTTGAGAAACCTTTAACAACGCTGGAAAAGGAAGGCTGAAAGATCTAAGTTATCCCTTGAATCAGCTTTCCTCTCTCATCAAACTATTTCAGGACCTCAGCAGTAGGTCCAAAAACAACTTTCCTATCCAAAGAGAATTCAACATTTCATCTTTAGCATCCTCAGGTAAAACTGAGAACATAACCATGCAAATCTTCTATTCTAATATGAGCTCCAGTAGCAGCTGTTCTGGAAGAAGCATCAGGTGAATCATAACCATACTTTAAAGAAGTAATACGTGTATTCATAGAAGATTTTTGTCAGATGAGGGAAAGTGATTATAACGTTCCTCATATTCCCAAATGATTCACGCAAAAACTTTAATATGTGAGCTTGACAATTAAGAATTGTAAAAATAAGTGTGGCAGAAGTATTCACCCCCCTCAAAAAAAAATATTAAGGGCTTTCCAATTCTTACCAGAAGGGATGGATTAGCATTTCACCAAATGTTTAGTAGCAGCAGCAGGATTTGCCAAAGAAATCACTGCACTGTCAGATCTGGGATTAGAAAATAAAAAAAAAAATTGTTAAGACTGAAGTACTTGCCTTCTTATCTGCTGCAGTCTGGCTGTAAGGCATGATACAGGTTGTAATAAAAACATCCTCCAAAGCTGGAAGTGCATGAGAGATTGGAGTGGGTTGAGAAAATTCCAGTTGTAATAAATCATATTTTTCAAAGACACACTGGACTGTAATATCATTGTGTTCCCACTCATACAAATGGTTCATCTTAGATATGGTTTCAGAAATAAAATTCTTACAATGGACCATCATAACAAGCACTCATCAGAATCAGTCACCGAAGGAAAAATAAAACAAGTTTTTCTCTCAAAGTCATCTCCCTGTTCACTTACTAGGAATATTCAGAAAATGAAGAATTATTTTTTTCTTTTACCAGTGAAACCTGAATAAGAGGGGCTGAGAACCTGATCAAGAAGTCAATAATTTAGACAACATTTTTTCATTTGTAAACCCTTAAGACATTTTACTTGCTATAAAACAGTTATAAAAAAGTAAGAATCTTTTTGTTTACTCACATGACTTATGCTTGTTAAAATTTAATTTCACTTACTATATGTTTTAAACAAACTACAACTATGTACATCTAAGTTTATTTCTAAAGCTTAAATGTATTCTTTGTCTTTTTTCCTGGATTAAACAAAATATGAAGTTGCTGGTATCTATTTTAACATGATACTCTGCAGAATGTATGTTGTATTTATTCCTTTGTAGAAGCATATCAGATATTTTATTCAATTGCTTTGATCTATTCTGTGAGGAACATTTTTTCTTTTAACTCATAAGACATTACATTACAAGAAGCAGTAATATTTAAATGGCTGAAGAGGAAATGAGTATTTGAGGGCATCCACCCTCATGTTTGCACATATGCTTACCTGTGTTGGAAGTAAGTGCACCATAGTGCTTTTTGGTACCAAATGACATGGCATTTAGTGACAGACTTGTGACGTGGACTACTATATCTGTATCTGCTGTGCTGCATCTTGATAATCTGTATACCACGGCAGCATTTCCTTCTTAGTCCAGCTGTAAGCATTGACAGCATTTCTTGTCTTAGTGCTGGTGACTCATGCTTGGATACAAACTCTGTGAGCAGGCATGAGTTCTATAATGAGAAAATAGCTGTGAAAAAAAATCTCTTTTCCTATAGCTAATACAAACAATTTTCCAAAGACCTTTAGGTGAAATGGACTGAAAAGTGGAGGAGTGACTGGAATGACATCTGTAAGGTAGGCAAGTCAATCAATCAAACATCATATTACTGTAAGACTGCACCCTTCGATGACAGGGTAGGTCAACCATGTTAAATAAAGCCTAAGCTTCTACTGGATCTATCCACTTAAGAAGGATAATGCCAAAACATAGACGATAGAAGGGAACTCCAGATATTAGGTTCCTAACAGCAGCAGAAACATACAGAGAGGTTAGATCTCACACATACACTCAAACACACACACACACACACACACACACACACACACACACACACACACACACACACACACACACACACACATACATAAAGAGATGTAACTTGATGCCTCTGTCAGGCTTGTTGAACCATAAAAGAGTATACAGTCCAAAAGAAATATAAATATCAATTTTGCCTACTTATGAATCTTAAATGCTATTTCCCATAAATAAATCTAGTGATTTCTGAATCTCAAATCTTATCTCCCCTAAATAAATCTAATAATTTCTGAAATAGGTCTGCACTTGGTACACCTCTAATAGTTTAGTTTCACTCTTTCACTCCATAACCAAGTTTTGACAGCATCATATTCTGCACCTGTCTGTATTTGGTTTATTTGAAATGTGGAGCACATTCCCCTTAAGGTTAAATAATACTGCAGTTTCTGTAATCATGATTCTGTGAACAAACAAGTGACTTATAAAGAGCTAAAAGCAGCACTTAAATATCCTTTCAGCATTCTATATGTAAGAGAGCACATGCCTATATATTTTATCCAGTCATGATATAATCATGCACTCCATTCATTCTTTTTGAAGCCTTCTTTGAATATTACCAGTTTTAGTAATATATGACAGTTTAAATGGATTGCAAATATCAGTAGCATAATTCAACATTATTTGTTATTTTTTTATTTAACACTTTACTGAGGTAATTGCACTGATCACATATCAGTTTCATTGTTATGTGAATAAAAGAATCATGATACTTGGAATCTGATTAGAAACCTAATGCAAAAGAAAGACTACATGTTTGCATCGGTTTACTATCATAATTCTGACGTGCATCTTGTCGACACCACTACAACGAATGTCAGGGGGTCGAATGGTGACAATGTTGAACCCGACATTGTCGAAGTACAAATCTCGGCCCTATCTTGACCCATGTTAAAGCCCGTTTGGAGGTCAAATTTGAGATGCACTTTCGGCAGTGTCGGAATTTGACATTGTCACTTTCGTGCTTGGGAGTCGGAGATACTGGCATTCGACCAAATGCACTTCAGAATTATGATAGTAAACTGTTTGCATCATATGCACACAACACAGCAATATGATTATCAGAGTAGAGACTGTTATTCTCTACAAAGCCTGAGTCCACATACTCTACCATCTTAAAGTTGTGTCACTCTCTCAAGGATATAGACTTAAATTGCTCTGGGAACTGTGAAAAACCTAAAAGGATATGAACTTAAAGCAACCACTAAAGCAAAGCATAACTGCAAATCTTTCTTTAGCTAAGTTAGCAAGCTAAGAACTAACATCCAAGAATGTATGGAGTTAGCACTCAATAATACTGCCCATTATGACTCTACTGCAATCGTTCATACCCTAAATGACGAATTTAGTGCACATTTTACACCATCTACACTTACAGTTATTCTGTGGATTCCACAGTCCCAGCCCCCCCCCCATTTAATTACTGTAGAACACCTCCTATCAGCTCCTCATCTATGAATCTCAATAACATGCCATGTTGCTTGATTCATAAGTACCATCCATGTCCTATCTGAAACCCTACTTAATTCCTTTAATATTCTCTGCTTATTACATTCCTGAAGCCTAGAAAACAACCACTGCAAGGCCATTATGCAAGGAGAGCTCAACCACAGACATTGGCAATTAAAGACCCATTAATCTCACTAACCTCACTGTTAACATGTTAACTCAGATCTCATTAATCTGAACACTGGAACTCTCTCAACCATGGACCCTCATCACTTCAGCTTTTTCAAAGAAAGATCCTGCCAGTACTAACTTATTAACTTCCTTGCAAAAGTCACCAAAACAGAAGATAGTGGCTATTCAGGACTTGAAGCATATATAAAACTGGCCAAGGCTTTTAACACTACTCCCCATGCAGGCATTATTCACAGACTTGTAAATCTGAGTATAAATTCTTATGCTGAGCAGTGGATTGTTAACTGGTTGTCTGACATAATCCATGTGGTGAATGCAAAAAAGTTACCAGTGGTCACCTCTCCTATTTGTCATCTATTTCACAGACCTTCAGACCAATACTCCTGGCTTATGGTTATCTAAGATTGCACATGACTACAAATTAAGTATTGTTATTCAATCTTCCAGTGAATCACAATTGCTCCAGCATAGGTCATGTTAACAACTGGTGCAAGGGCAATTATCTTAAATTAAATGTGAAAAAAAATGTAGTGCAGTTGTTAATTATGGCAAAAAAACCCCCATGCCATCTAGATGACACACCCATTCAGTCAGTCACTATCATAAGGGATCTAGGTACTCTTGTTAATAATTCCGGGTCTATATTAGGTGATCAAAGATTTAGTTAATCGAATAACTAAATGTCGATCACTACTAATCGAACACACAAAACCGCGAAAGGCAGTTTCCACTCAGGGAAACAAGTTGTTTGGCCGTTGCACGGAGTTTGCCCTTTCTTCAATGTGCAGCAATATCAGAGTTGGCATATTTAGTTGGAGGGTGTGGGGGGCACATCCCCCACATCAGGGGTGTGGGAGGTGAAGCCCCCCCACTTCGTTTGTGTTTATTTATTTATTTTTTCGTTGGGCAACTTCATTGTTTCCCTGAGTGGAAATTGCCATTCAATGTTTTGTGTGTGTGATCATTAGTGATCAACATTTAGTTATTTGCTTAACTAAACTTTAGATCTTCTGATAAAAAAAAAAAAACTGCCCTTTGGCTTTTCCTGGTTAGAGGTCACCACAGCGGAGCTTCGGTCCACTAATGATTGGCAGTGAATTTTTATAGTGTTGAGTTGCCAGCCCAACTCGCGTAATTCCTTATCTTTTGATCATCATGTCTTTGCAGTAGTTTGAAAAGCCTTCAATCTTGCTCATGCAATTTCCAAAGGAATATTTTCTATATCCAAAGATGTCTTCATTCCTCTTTATTCATATCTCATGAGGCAAAATATTGAATACAATTCCCCTTTGGGTATGTATTTCTCTAAATATATCACTCAACTTGAGATATAGTACAGTTGTATAAGTTGCACTTGCCATAACAGCAAATGTTTTAATTCCTCGCTGCTGCAGTAGCCTTTGTCTCACTGAGCTGCATCCTACCCAAGATGCAATGACTGGCCACAATTCACAAAGCTGTGTTTTTTTCTTCAGACTGATGGTCTGGCTGCAGATGCATGAGCTCTGAGAGGCAAATCAGCAGCCAGAGAACAGGCAATGTCAGGATTTTCTTGTCCCACATAAGACAAAGCTTACACATCATGAAAATCCAAAAAGATGTAAACATATAACTATATACAGAAAAAAGGGGGTGGAAGAAAGGATCAGCTAATGTAGCAGTGAGGAATTCCAAACATCTGGTATATTGGTAAGTGCAACTTATACAACTGTAATATGCTCATCATTTACACTGATGCAGTAGCTGTTGGCTAGCTGGGTTGATTACCAAAGCCTATCCATCCTTGACGGAGGATAAGATTCCAGGAGCCCTTGGACAATGGTCCTAGTGAATTTAGTTCTGGACCTGGAAAAGGCATCTAGTTTGTAATACTTAGTAAATGTATGTACAGAAGATCACATAACTGCCTCTAGAATGCTTCTAAAAATCCATATCTTTTCTATATGATATTGAAGAAGATAAGAACATGACCCTAGTAGAATATGCCTTGATACTACATGGAATAGATTTACTATGGTGAGAAAATCAAAAGGCAATAGCCTGGAACAGCCATTTAGATACAGTCTATTTAAATACTGGAAGATACATTTCATACCCTGTTGGGAAATAAACAGCTGATCAGCTTTTCTGAAGGACTTAGTTCTGTCATGATAATACTTGAGATGTCTGTACATATCCAGAGTATGTAGAATCTTTTCTTCCTGTTTTTTTTTTTTGTTTGTTTTAGGATGAAAATCAGGATGGATGACTTAATTCAAAGTAAGCTCTGAAACTACTTTTGGAATAAATAAGGGATTTGTACACAGAGAAACTTTCTGTGGAACACCAAACATGGTTATTCCACCATGACAGCTCGCAACTCAGATACTGTTTTAGCAGATGTCACATCATTGAGTAACACAGTCTTCCACGTTATAAACCATTCTGGGTCTTTGTAAGCAGGTTCAAAGAGAGACAAGGTTACCTTTTCCAGTAAAAAGTTAAGATTCCAAGAAGGTGAAACCCCTTTAAAAAAACGCTTGCCTGACGTTTGAGATGAAAGAGGAAGATCCATGTGCAGACATCCTGAAATTGCCAAAAAAAATATCTTTGATTGAGGAGTAAGATAGGTTAGAGGGTAGTAACTCACACCAATATTTTAGGACCAGTGGTATAAAATCCTGACAGGGCCCTGGTTATTGGATAGGTAGCAGCTAGAAAATCTCTTCCACTTGTTAAGATAGGATTTTCCAGTAACAGGAGTTCCTGTCTCCTTTAACACCTGCTGTATGTCCTCTGAGAAAAGGTATCTAAAAGGTATTAAAACTAAAGCTTTGAGATAGTGAGTTGTAGAAGCTTCAGACATCAAACATTTGTGTGAGTAGATCTAACTGGTAAGGAAGCTTGCCCTGGCCAATTCCATAAGAAGTGAGAACCATTGTTGCCTGGACCACAAAGGAGTTACAACAATGATCTTTGGAGAGTCCTTCTGAATCTTCAGAATTGCTCTGGATTTTAGTGGAAATTGTGGAAATGCACAGAGGAATATCCCTGTCCAAGTGAATGAAAAGGCATCTGTTTTCCACACCTGGCTACAAGGAGTCCTTGAACAGAATTTGATTGTCTTTTTTTTTAAATGAATTGAACAAATTTAATTTTGTATGAGGCCTGGAGTGTAAACTAATGCTTTAGAGCAGCATCCCAAGCCACCATAGTCAGCCTGCAAACAGGGAAGGATCTTGGGCCCCCTTGTTTGTTTATGTACTAAATTACTGTGGTATTGTCTGCTACCTCATGTAAGAGTCCCGGTGTCCACATACCTTTCAATCTGATGTGATTTGGCCTTTCTACAATATTCCAAAGGCCTTGCACTGTTACCCCAATTGAAACAGCACCTCTTGCATAATCTAATGCATCTGTTGAGTGGGGGTTGGGATAGAGAAGCAAATGCCCAGATTTGCATAAAATCTGTTCCCTCTGCTATACCAGTTCTCTCTTTGCAAAGCCCAGAATTGAAATTTGAAACTCCAGAGGGTGAGAATGCTGGGTCCATGTGTATTTTTTTTCTGAAACCATTGTATTTTTCCCATGTGCAGTCTGGCTAGAGGAATCATGAGAATCATAGAAGCCATGAACCCTAAGAGCTGAGAAATTACCTGGCTTGAGTTTGTATGGGAAGTTCAGAAAAATAATCTAGATACAAATCTCCTTTCTCCTGGGTTAGGAATGATCTGCAGGGAGAAATCTAGGTGGCATCCTAAAAATATTATCACTTTAGAAAAAAGAAGGAAAGATAGAAAAGAAGGAGGATTTTTGACTGTTGATCTCAAAGCTCAATGTGAGGACGAGATTTACAACCTGTGAAAGGGACTCCTGCATTTGGAAAAAAAAATTCTGCAAAGATAAAGAAGCCATCTAAATGCAGAAAATGTGAATGTCATACAATCTTTAGCAGACAATCACTGGAGCTAGACACTTTCTTATGGCCTTTGGAGCTGTGGATAATCCCAAGGGTAATGCAAAGAACTGATATGTAACCCAGACACAAAGAATATCTTTGGAAGCTTCTGAACATCGTGACTTTGGAAATCTGATGATAAGCATCTTTTAGGTCTAGTCTAATGTTACCATATAACTGAGATGATGGATGAGAAGTAACCGACATTGAGAAGTTAGCATTCTTGAACTTTGGCACTTTCAAATAGATTGAGAAAGGCAGGTTCAGTACCAGTCTCTAACATGAATCCTCTTTTGATAGCAGAAACATTCTTGAATACAATCCTTTTCCCAACTAATTGTAGGGCACTGGTTCTATAACCCCAATAGCAAGCATGTTCTGTAAAACCAGTGGAAACAGATCTGTCTGGTTCTGAGGATGAAGAAGAGATCATTTTCCAATGCCATCTATATCCCTCCTGAACCAGTCTTAAAACCCACTTGCCTGATACAATCTTTTGTCACACAGGTAAGTTTAGAGGCAACGTGAGTGGAATGCCTAAGGAAGGGTAGCAGGCAGAAAGGGAGGGGGGGATTGCATAGTCATTTTGAGGTATGGGTTTGTCCTTTCTTTTGAAAAGACTGCTTGCTTCTTGTCAGAAACTTCCTGCCCTTTCTTTTTGGAAAACCTCTTGGGGAAGACTGATGGGATTGCTTGTTCTGTTTTTTAAGGAGTAAACCTAGGGATTTAGAAAGGGGAGATTGAAAATGTTAGTGACCCCCTTGAATTAATTTACTGCCTTTATCAAACTGTTTGAGCACATGGATAACAGCTGGAGCAATTTTTTTTCCTTTTCTATGGCAGAATTAAAAATTTCTGACTTACCTCCTCAGAAAACTTCTGGTTATGTGCTCAGACAAAGCATTTCATGACAGTAGCAGACGCTATAGAAACTGAACCAGTCATACATCTTCTTCAGAGAATGCTTAGAAACTTGAGAGAAGATAGAAACAAAAATATTCAGAAAAACTCTATTTTCTGAAGGTAGAGTAGCAGAGAAATTCCTCAAACTGTCAGCACAGGCCAGTATGCTGGTTAACATATGAGCCTGGTAGTTCAAAATTCTAAAAGCCAAAGTGGAAGAAGAAAAACAATCTCTTACCAAATCTGTCAAATGCTTTACTATATTTATCAGAGGGCACTGATTGCATTTTTATTAGCAGCAAGGGGATAAACAGAAATATCTGATGGATCTGATCTTAGATGAGAATATAAATATGTGTTAGACTGAGGAACTCTGTAAAGTCTTTGCATTTTTAAGAACTGGAGACTGACAGAGTTATTGCGGGCAAAATCAAAAACATCCTGTAAGGCTTGCACAGTAGGAGGAGTAGAGGATGCATGTTTAATACCACATATCATAGTATCCTTTGTCAGATGAGGGAACATCTATCTGTTCCCACTGAAAAAAATAGACTCATTATGGATGCAGTTTTTTTAATGGAAATTTATCATAAGGAGAAATTGAAGAATCACTGTCATCAAAATCAGAGTCAGGGACAGGAGAAGAAAATGTAGGAGAAGCCCTGTATCTGTCAAAATCAGAATTGTCTAAAGCCTCATCTCTCCAAACCACAGGATCAGCACTGGAAGACAAATTTGTCTACCGTGCCATAGGGTACACAACTTGTAATAGACCCTTAGCCAAGGTAAGCAACTCATTCTTTGTTTTTTTTTTAACTGAAATAGTATCATCAGAAGAATCATGTTTAATTTTTTGTCTTTTTTTTCTAGGAACATCTCTGGAAAGTTACTGACTAGGAGGATGTGTTTTAGACTGGGAAAAAGGTCTCTTATCCAAGGTATTCCCTGAACAAAACTCTCTGACTCAAAGAAAATAGTTTTCCCAAGCCTGGGAATATTACCGGACCAGTGGAAAAGGACAGGGCTATCCCGTGTTCCATAGTGGCGGTAAGTGCAACAACAGAGGTCCCAAAGAAACCAGTAGGTGGTTTGAAGAAGCAGTTGCAGCCACTGCAGATTCATCCAGTACTGGCAGAGGCACAGGGTGAGCCCACAGAGAAGGCAAGGGCCCCTTGTAAGTTTTTTTTTTCTTTTTAGGTGCAGCAGGATAAGGAGCAACTGGACCGGTATCAGTATTCTTGTCCTGGGTGAGGAAGACAGCCTGAAGTATACATTGTGAACACAACCACTTATTCACTTACCTCACCAAACAATCTCTAACACACAGCAAGTTGAAAAGCAGAACACTACATTAAAGTCCCTGTGATGGCCCCTCTTTACCCTGTGGCCAATAATCAAGGAGCCCCAATCCTCACCACTAACACTGGTGAGAGGTGGTCACTAAGAACAGGAATGGATTTACACAGTATTTTCAAATGGAGCTTTCTGCATCAAACACAATTTCCCCCAAGAGCACACAGGGAACATGCTTCACTGGGACTGGGCTCTCTGTCTTTCCAGATCCCAAACAAGACCCACCTTGAAGCACTGTGTCCCAGTTCCAGATATCTGGCACACTCACTTGAATATCTGAATTTTCACACACACACACACACACACACACACACACACACACACACACACACACACACACACACACACACACACACACACACCTGGGAAAGGCTGACACAGATTTATTAGCTGTGTCCCCTCTTTCCAGTTTACAGGGTAACTGTCACCAGCCAAATACTCTAAGGCTCTTACAAGGGGTAACCGATTATACTGTGTCAAATTAATACTGATATGAATGTTAGAGTGTAACCAAAGCAGTAAGGCTTTTCAGAGTGGCCACAGTGACACTGAAATAAGCATAGTTACTCTCAAGATATTAAAAGCATTCACTAAAAGACCAGCCACAATGACAAGGTAGAAAAATATTTAACAATGGATAATAAAAATAGAAAACAGAAGAATAATTAATATTTAGTTACAATACACATCAGAGTTTTTTAGTCATAGGATATAACATAACACAGATGGATAGAATCTCACATGCAGAAAAAGAAATAATACTAAACTAATCTCATGGTACTTTTCCTAACTAAACTAAAGATAAACTTCCCCTAGTTATCTCACTTAATTTCGCAAGGCAAGATGTACTGCTGAGATACTCACTTCCACAATACAAGATAAGATACTCCACACACTGAACTGTACAACCAACTACTGAACAACTACTGAACTGTGATAACTGACATATATCTTTTATATCAGGTTCCAAAGGAAAAAAAAAAAAAACAACAAACTGATGCTACCAGAGTTCCGTCCTTCAGGTGGTTATAGAATGACATCACATCTAGTCACCTGACTCTGGCACAATTCACCTTCAGATCTCTGTTAAGATTCTGTTGCAACATTTTTAACACAAGCAACTTTTACAAATACATTTTAATACAAACATCTATACAAATCAATGTGACAATCAAATGACATAAGATTATTTACGGAACGTTAGCCAGCCATGCTGGCATATGTCACATATGCACTGTCTTACTTCTTCTGGTACAGTTGGCAATACCTTGCAACATCACATCCCCTATGATAAAATGGCAAAGTGTAACTGCAGGAAACAAAATGAAAGAGGTTGCCACACAGCCAGAGAGCAGGTTTGGAGGGAACTTAGAGCTATATGAAGACTGGTCAGTCATTGTTTCATGGGCAGGATGCAAGCCAAATATCCAAAGGCTACTCCAGTAGTAAGGATGATGATGATGTTGGCCTTCTTTCTGTACTCAGTTTCTTAGACTCCCCCCATGAGGATCTCTGTCTAGAATTTTGAACTATAAATAATGTGATGTCCCACTCTGGGCTAGTAATCAAGGAGCTTGAATCCTCAACACTGACACTGGGGAGGGATATTCACTTGGAATAAAAAAAAATGGATACACTCAGTATTTCCAAATGCAGATCTCTCTGCATCAAGCACAATTTCCCTTAAGAGCACACAGGGAACACAGTCAGCCCAGTGTCTGGATTTCCTTATATCTTGTCTCCCTCCAGGGTCCCACTGAGGCTCCCCACTAGCACAGCTATAGGTTAAGTCCTCAGCTGAGTGTTCAAGCCAAGTCCTCCAGCCCCCTCTACACACACACACACACCCTTGGGAAAGGCTGGCACAGATTTACCTACTCTGCCCCCTTCTGTCCTGACTATAAGGTAGTTATCACTGCCACCAGACACAGCCAGCTACCTAAGGCTCTTGCAAGGGTACCCAGTTACACTGAGTGAAATTAGTATTAATACAAATGGTAATGTTGTCCAAACAGTGAGGCTTCAGAAGTGGCCACAGTGTCACCAATAGATATAAGTGCTCTTGAAGGTTAAAATATTCTCTAAATGACCAGCCACAATGAATAGTTTAAATATATTTAATAATAAATAATAAATGGATATGAAAATATGAAATATCTATTTATAGTAACCATCAGAGTTAAAATCAAAGGAAATAATAAAAATAATACAGATGGAAAGATGCACACCTTTACTGAAAACAATACTATTCTCACTATATTTTCCTGACTAATCTAGAGAATTACTGTTCCTACTTACTTAATAGAGCAAGACAAGATGAAGTAAGTGAGAGATCCTTCTATGTCAGGTTCCAAGAAACAGAGTGCCTGAGACTTCTGTCTCACCTAATATTAAAACATTATTTCTGTACAGAATGACATCACACACATCTGGTCATCTGACTTTTGGTTCCAATGTAACCCCCTATTTCTAGAAACTGCTAGGATTTAGCACCTACATGAAAATAATACACACACAAGAACATTGCTCAGAGATGGTGCAGCTTCTGGAAGTCATAATACAATTAAAAACTTCTATTCCTCCTACAGAGGCTATGCTTCTGACAGTCATTGCATCGCTGGCTTCACTCAAAACTGTGAGATAATATCTTTATGGCCTAGGCCAAGTAATTTAATTTCTTACTATTTTCTAAAGTTAGCTGGAGCTGAGCCTAACTTCTTCTCTTCCAGTATCCCCTGTTAGCATATATATATATATATATATATATATATATATATATATATATATATATATATATATATATATACTTACTTCAGTTATAATACAGTCAGGACCACATTTCTAACTCAAGCAACTTTACAAATCAATTTCCAACACAAGCAATCAAACATCTGTACAAATCAGTTTGATATTCAAATAACATATAATTCTTTACTAAATTCCAGCTAGCTGTGCTGGCATATGTTACACATCCACTGCCCTACTTCTCCTGTCATAGCTGGCAATAGCTCACATTGTCACAAAAAAGTCAACCTTTTTTTTGACCTCCTGATCATTTTGTAAAACAAATGATTTCTCAAATACCCAGTTATAGGAATTAAACCTTCATCAACAAACAAATAAGGTATTGATGTGATAGATTCATATCTCAAAGTATCCCCCATCTCTGGAGCAAATTTCCATTACATGTCAAGCAGAATGGCACCCTTGTCACCTTTAAAGTACACCTACATAATTGGTTGGCAGCCTGCAGCCTATCTTTTATGGCCCTCCTTGAGGCTATATGGAGCATTTGAACTTGGGTTATTGACTATGCATGTAATGGTCTGAAGACTGATTATGTGGTACTATGAATAGATTTAGGGGAGGTTGTGCTATGTGGTTTTGATACTTGAAAGCAGACAGCCTAGAATATTTTTGAGTTTCACTGAGGTAGTACTTTTAGTTTTGAAAAGAGTATTAACCCCTTAATCAAGGCTAATAACAGATGATACAATTGGAAATAAATTCTGGGGATAATGGCATATGTGAAATGTTTGAAGCTAGGGTGAAATTGCTCTTGGCTGGAACTGGATACACTATTAATGAAGAGTTCAGAGCAGAACTTGGTGTTACTTAAGAGTTTCCATATTTTGTCACAGAAGGCCTTGTGGCTGTCCTTAGTACCTGTAACAAATTTTAAGTTAATGACTGTTTTTCTCTGTGTAATTGAATATATGTGGGTCTTGCTTAATGCTTTTAAATTATTTTCTTAATGTGGGAGGGGGAATGTTTTAAATAGTTTTAAACTTTAGCTTTTTTTCTTATAAAGTTGATTATTTTACCATACTAGTTTAATTTTGAATTTGCTACTATTCTTATGGTAGAGTGAATGGCCTCTTCCATCTATCTCTCTGCATAAAGTAGCAAGACTCTGAGGCGTATGCTGAAGCAAGGAAGACATCATGAATGTGTCTGTTTGGCATCATTATGCCAGATGTGTTTGTCAAGAATATCTGCAAGTAGTATTAAGCTAGCTTTAGAAAACTTCTGAAATACTCTGGGGTTTTCAATGGGTCATGAGGCTTTTATTGAGCATGAAAGTGTCATCTAGGTGATCAGATTTTACCAAGGGATAGTGACAGCTGGAGTGAGAGATGCACATATTTACCTGCTCTGGAAACATGGCAGAAGATCAAGGAGGTAAACTCCCCTTGTGGGGGCAGGGACAATTTACACTAAGTTGTTATTCACAGAGCCAAGAAATTTCTAGGTGTATTTATTGGAGATTATATCTGCGGTGGTGGTGTTGTGGTAGCGTTGTCGCCGCACAGTAAGATGTTGTCCTGTTCGATTCTCAGTAAGAGCATCTTCTGTGTGGAGACATGCGTGAATTGGTCGTACCTTCTTTAAAGGTTGTGCATCAGGGCCAGCAACTCGGCATGTAAAAATGTACTGCCAATCATTAGCAGACTGGAGTTCCACTGTGGTGACCCCTAACCGGGAAAACGCCGAAAGACACAACAATTTATTGGAGATTATAGATGTTTGTAGGTTGTTAGAGAGGTAATTAAAGTTTCCCATTAAAATAGTTTTAGGCTTGATGGGTAGCTTATCAAGTTGACTTAGCTGGTCATTATGCAATGTAGGGCTATTGAAAGGGACATAGAGTTAGTAAAATGAGGTAGGTAGTTTTGTTTAGATATGCTAGGACCAATAAAAATTTTAAGTTGGTACCATGCAGTATCTGCCTTGAGACATTGGGATGCCTAATAAATATGGATATACCCCTTCAGTTTCCAGTAGTCCTGTATATGGTAGGCACAATATCCTGGTGAATAGGGTATGCTATCATTGTTGTAAAACTAAATCTCTGCATTATGCAAATATGCCAGTTACTAGTGTTGACCACAGAAAATGAAAAATGTGTTTCACATTGCCGGACCACATAAATAAAATAAACAAAAAAAAAAAATACTAGAAACACATTTTTGACATTTATAGATAAAAGTTTTGAAACTTTGAAACCGTAATAAAAAAAAATAAAAACAAAAAAAAAATTTTTTTTTTTTACATTTTTGCAGGTGGACAACCTCCCTTGCACCCCCATACTCCCTGCTAAATAAATGCACCAGCTCCGAGATCACACTACAGGGAGGAAAATGGTAAATTTCCCATTCCATGCTGTATGCTGATCACCATTCAAAAAGTTCGAGGTTTCAAAACTTTGATATTATGGTCTTGATCATTTGCAGTTCGAAGTTTTCAAACTTTAACCTTGTGAAAAGAATTCATATATATATATATATATATATATATATATATATATACAATTTCATTCATTTTTTTCATTTTTGTTGAGCTCTATTATGTTAATACACTATAATGAATCCTGATACTTTCCACACTAGGAAATGAATGAGTCCTTATGGGGGTCCACGTTGAATCTCTATTCTTTATATTTGCTGGTTCATTTTTTAATGCATTTGGATCAATATATATATCTTCAATCAGTTTAGTGCAGTGCCAATGAAAGAATATATACTTATGGGTGTGTGTGTGTGTGTGTGTGTGTGTGTGTGTGTGTGTGTGTGTGTGTGTGTATCTATATATATATATATATATATATATATATATATATATATATATATATATATGGATTCACTTCAGAATCCCAAATTTCCGAAACATCGAATTTCATATGATTGAGACCATATGATCGATGTTTCGGAATATCGAGATTCCGAAACAAATCCAAAATAATAACAAAAAAAGTCTTTTTAAATGTTTCTGCAAGCCCCCTTGCACTCCCATACCCCCACTACTTGAATATGCCAACTCTGAGATTGCACTACAGTAAGGAAAAGGGAACTCTCCCATTCCGCTCTGGATGCAGATCTCCATTCAGAATTTCAAAGTTCTAAAACTTCGATCATATGGTCTCGACCATATGAATTTCGAAGTTTTAGGATTTTGAGATTCTGAAGGGAACCCATACACACACACACACACACACACACACACACACACACACACACACACACACACACACACGTGCTTGCAAGACCAAAACCGCAGTTCTCAAGACATCCTAATAATTCAATTTTTTTGCTATAAAGTACCAACAGTTCACATTATCAGGTTACTGCAAAAAAGTCATGTTATTAGTTAGTGCTTTCATCCTTTTATTCTCAAAGGACTTCATCAAACTAGTCAAGTTTTGTCAAATCTGCCTACAAATTATAAAAAATGCAGTGCAGAAGGCAACCTCTTTTGATGCTAGCATTTGGATGCTGTCAATATATTTTTTGCTTTTGTTTAAGGAATGTATTATGTGGATTTTAACATTGAAATAATTCCAGAAATAAGCGGATCTGTAGTTCACATTAATCAGGTAAGCAAGCTTAAAAAATGTAATTTTAAGACAGGGTGGTGTGTTTTGCATGTCAAAGTAATTGCAGGCATTAAATACAAGTATACAATTTATATTTGCTTACATTTTTTTCATAATATCAGAAATGGGAAGTGAATTAACTGTTAGCTAACTTTAGACCTGCAGTACAAATGCCTGGGGACACACATCTACAGTAAAAGTAATGTAGCGATTAGATTTGGTTGTTTAGACTTAAAGCTATTCAGATTTGAGAAAGTGATGTAATTTTTATGATTACAGAGGAGAGGAGTTTTGTATTGATAAGAAATGTAAACAGCTCCACACTCATGTATATAGTGGATATGAAACATCATACTGTAACTTTAAGAAGCCATGTTTCCCTTAATCTATAAAGTCTGTTTAGCCAGTTGGTATTGAGTTAGTGATGAGAGATAAATCACTAACACTATCCTTGCTCTGCAACCATTTGGTGTAGCATTAAAGGTGCTGTTTTACCTGAAATGCTGGTGTTACCTGACATTTTTCAAGATTAATTCACATAAAAAGCAAAGTCTGGACTGCTTGTGGTACAGATGTACAGTGCAAGTATATTTTTTATTGAGTGGGGCTTGTCAATTTACTTTAAATGTCATTCACCTTTGAGCAACAAGCACAATCAATCAGATGTGACATTAAACCAAGACTCGGTTTGCCTGAGTTGGTGGTATCTCAGGTGGATGTAAAGAATCCCACGGTATTTATCACAAATAGTGGGAGAAGTTCCCTGATGCCCTGGCCAAATTTCCCTAGAAGTATAAATGCTACTTGGGTCTCCCTGAAAAGAGGCCATTGGCATTGTGGGATTAATCTGGTCAACGAAGTGTAATTAAATAAAAAAAAACAAATAAAAACAAATTCCTTAATCAAAACTGATCAGCAACACAATTTAGCTAGCAACTGCCAGCAACAAGTGAAAAAATTGTGTTTGTCGGGAGACAAGCCCCCTATGAACTCATACTTCTTTAATTGTATGTACTGACCCCGTGATTACGTAATGGTGGGGAAAGGATAAACTTCTAAATACAGCATACAGTTGTCTCACGTAAAGCACAGGTATGCAGAACCCTATCTTACAGTAGTAATATCTACAACTGGCTCTAAACTAAATTTGAACAGATACATGATGTAATCAGGCAGTTTAAATTAGATGAAATGGCTTATGATCTCTAGCAGGTTAGCCTAAAATTTCTCTTTATTTGCTTTTAAATGTACAGTGACAAGACATTTAATAAGTATGTTTTGAATTGCTTTGAGACATGTTTTGTGTAGAATATAATAATAAGGCCCAGGCTGCTTATGATGCTGTTCAATAGCAGCAGAATGTGGATATTACTGTTGCCTCAAAGCAAGAGGTTTCCTGGTTCCATTCTCAACTGGGGTACCTGCTGTACAGAGTCTGCATGTCTTCCCTGTGTTTGTGCGGTTTTCCTCTGGATGCTTTCATTTCCTCATACATTCTAAAGACATGCAGTAGGTGGACTGGATACTCTAAATTGGCCATAAATGTTAGTGTGTGTGTGTGTGTGTTTGTGTGGTGTGGAAGAACTATAGCAGCAGGGCTAGCCACCCAGCAGTGTAAACCTTGGCTGTGTATGATTGTCATTGTTGAAGTGACGTTCTGAGCCCATGTCCAAAAATGGGGAAAAGGGGTGATGGATGGATGGATGATTATCTGAATATTGAATAATTTTACATCTGTAATATTATTTAAAGATGGTTTTAGAATTAGTGGGTCTAGAAGTATTTAAAGTATTTTTGGCTCTCTGTGCCTGTCAGTCATCTGTATGGCTGCTGTGACTTTGCTCATTTGTTTTTACCTGACAGGAGCTAACTGTAGTGCACCTGTGATCCAGGCAGCCATCAGGGGATTTTTTTTTTTGTTATATACTGATGCTCCTGCATGCTGTGTATTATTTGGAGGATAGGTATGCATTGTATACAGCATAGGATATTACTGTCTTCTGCAAGTCACATAGCCTCTCAAGCAGTCCTCAAGCCACATTGACCTACCTCTTTGAGCAGACAGCTCCTGCTAAGTCCCTGGTCTTGCCCAGAGATTTATCAGTGGGAAAGGCATCTCACAAAAAGCTCCTCAACCTGTTTCCAATGTGGGGGATCACATACTTTGCTTTTTCTGTCTTGCCTGCCACCCCCCCCTCAAAGATGGCTCAATATCCAGGCCTATGCCAGAATCTGAGTTAGCTGAGTCGTAGTCAGGACTCCATCTTTCTCTGTCATGGAGCTAGCCTCCTACTTCAGATATGTTGCTGATAAATTTAAATTACTTTCAGTTTAATCCTTATGCAGATTAATCGTTGGACTACCTGCAGGTCATTTAAAAATTAAGCACATGCTATGCGATGAGCATTTTTATTCATTTGTCAACTGGTTGTACAGAACAGGCACAAGCCTCTTTTCAGGGGTGATCCAGGAGCACTGTTGGATTATATGATTTGCTCAGGGTCTTACAGTAGACTAATGGAGGTTAAGGGAATCAAACTGTGAACTAAGTGATGTATCTCATTAACATCTCATAGCCTTAATCTTCTCCATTAAACTGACAGACTTGCTTGAACTCAGAACATTTCTTTATTCATTCAAAGTTGTTTTTAGGAACAATATGTCAGCAAGTTTTGGTGAGTGTAACAACAGTTTTGTTCTTGATTATTCAGAGAAAAATGCCTGGGCTGTCTGTGATGGAGTTAGAATAGCACAAACATGGCTTGTGTTATGGGACTTCTTGTCTCAAAAAAATTATAATTATGTATGCAGTGGTCAAAGTTATTTTGAACGTAGTGACGCAACAAATATTTAAAAGTGCATTTTGATAAAGTTTTTTTTCAATTATACCATTAAACAATGTTTTTTCTTTTTTTCAGATCACCTGTAATACATTTAAAGAGAATGGAAAGTCCCTGTGTGCAACTGTTCTGCTTGATTTGCCTGATATGATTTAATTTCTGCAGTATATAATTCAGTTTTAGGATTAGAAAAGTAAAAGTTAGCTTTAAAGATATTTTGATATGTCTGCTGGATTTTAGCCAGGAGCATTTTGAGGTAAAGACAGTGACTGTGTATTCTGCAGTTACAAAGGGAGTACCCTCTGGAGAGAGACTGGTTTTGATCATGTCTTGTAGCAGATTAACTTTTAAAAAACAGAATGGCAGCAATTTGTTTGGGAGGGCTGGAAGAATTTTAGACTAGATCACATGAAGAAAGCCCATCTGTGATATAAACGTAATGGAATATAGCTAGCCAGTATTGGAGGCCAGTCACATAATTCAGAAAGATTTCATTGCCTTATGCGATTTGTTAGCTAATCTGAGGGCAACAAAACAGCAAGAATTTTGGGGGCTTTTAACATAATGGTGTCTCTTAGCTCAAGCCATTTGCATATCTACTAGGTCTGTACTCTCTGTGGAGACAACAATTTGTTTTATGGATCTTATACCATCTGCAGAAAAGATTTTTGCTTCTTGTAAGGTGTGCTCTATTTGTGATGGGAGATTTGTTCTTTAAAAGAATGCTTGTGTCAGAGAAAAGGGGTTGATTTTATAAAAAAAAGTGTAGGTGGTTTCATGTTGATGAACCTAGAAAAACAAAACTGAACTATTGAACTCTGTGTAAAATAGAAACATATGAGGCCTTAGTGAATTTATTTATTTATTTATTCTATTTATTCTTTGTTGACCAGTTTAGTATCACTAGGCTAGTAACCTTTTTCAGGAGAGTCCAGAGGTGGCATTTAAACTTCTTCTTCTTTCGGCTTTTTCCTGGTTAGAGGTTGCCACAGCAGATCAGCTGTCCGCTCATGATTGGCAATGGTGTTTTACGGTGTCGAGTTGACAGCCCACTGCCCAACCTTCCACAGAAGGCACACACATGCACACACTCACACCTAGGGCCAATTTAGAGTGCCCAATCCACCTACAGCATGTCTTTGGAATATCGGAGGAAACCGGAGCACCTGGAGGAAACCCACGTGACTACAGGGAGGATATGCAGACTCCGCACAGAAGGCACCCCAGCCGAGGATCAAACCAGAGAACCTCTTGCTGTGAGGTGGCAGTGCTAACCGCTGCACCACCGTGGCTGTCCTAGAGGTGGCATTTAAACTACTAGGTGAAATTTGGCCAGGGCATTGGGTAACTTCCCCTAGTCAAAGCCTATACAGCTTGTGAGTACATGTGCATGCCCTTTTCCTTCCACAGTGGCAGCTGGGAAGATGGTGCATGAGTGAGAACATGGCAGAAACGAGATAGGAATCATGTAGTGGGTGGAGATGAAGCAGTGGAGTTGCTAAAGATTTGGAAAGTGTTTTTCAGCATGATTTGTTTGCAGATAAGGTGTCAGAGAAATAAAAGGATGACTGTTTTGTTACAGCCCACAAGTCAGGAGCGTTGCAAAATGAGTAATTAAAGAAAATGATAAACTAAAGTGAGCTGGAAAATGGTGGAGATGTGTTGTGGGTGGAAATAATGGAAATAATTCATAAAGACAACGTAGACGTGATTTAGGGGAGAGTGTCAGTGCAGGATAGAATAATGATATGAAACTGTATGCTATGTTTGCTCCAGAAGGAGTGGAGTAAAAGGGGAACAATGAGAAAAGTGCACAAAAACAGATATACAATTAGAATCCAGGGGAAAGGCATAAAGAACTAAATAGGTAAGATTTGGGGTAAGATTATTGCTCCGCTCAGCAATGAAGCCCATGAGATAATGGCTTTCATTTTGATAGAGTCATTTTGTAACACTAATTTTGAGAAATGACCTGGACTGGAAACATTTTTATGTGAACATGAGAAATACAAAGATGATAGCCCATGAAATTTATATGTAATTAAGGCATTAAACTGAGAGACGAAAAGAAAAATACATATGCATGTTCACATTGACAATGAAAAAATTATGTTAAAAAGACATTTTAGGAGGAATGTGTAGTAATAATATAGATATTGCGAAAAGCCTATGGATGGCTGATTGGGAATATATTGTAATATAAAAAGTGGCAAATGAGAAGATCACGCATCTAGCAAGCATTATAAATGTTGAGGGGAAGAGGTGTTTTATGAAACATTGGTGACAACCAAAGACTTGTTTTATTATGGGAAAGAAGGGTACATCATTGATAAATGTGATAAAAAATCTTTTTTTTGGGGGGGGGATTGGATATGATACAAAAACATGTGAATTGAAATGTTATAGATCTAATCAAATGGAGCACTTATAGATGGACTGTGGGAAAGGGAAAGAAATAAGTAAGCAAGATAAAGAACAAAGAGGGGAGCAGGAGGGTAATATAGCAAATGAATCAGAAGATGAAGTAATATCAAGAGAATGGGAAAAGATAGATATAGAAGTAAAAGAAAAAAGAAAAAGAAAGTATAGGTAATGAAGGTTCTGAAGAAAGTGAAGAAGGAGAGAGTTAAGAGTAAAGAACGTTTATTGGGGAAAAAAACACAAAAGCCCTTATGTTTTTTATTCCTTGGATATTAAAGAAGTTGAGCCTTTTGCCTGTGGTGTTACCTCTCTTGTTTTATACATTTAGAAAAAAAGTAAAAGATACTAAAAGGAATTTTAAAGGAATAAGTTTGAGAGAAAGAAAAAAGATGCGTGACTGCAAAGTGGTTGCCTTAAATGTGAATAGTATTATACATGATGGAGAACGTTGATGGTGTAGCAATGGTGTGAAAAAATTAGAGCAGATATAATTGTATTGATTAGTATGAGATTTATAAGTAGTCAAAAGAGGTAGCAGTTAGAATTGTTATGAAGAGGAGAAATAGAATGGGATTTTGGTATAGAGAGGTGTGTGGAAATTGCAATGATGTTTAAAAATGAAAATACTTTAATTTTAGATCATATTTTTTTTTAGGCAGTGAATATATTGTTGACTGATATTCGATAAGAAGAGAAGAAAATTTATTTAGGCTGATTGCTATATGCATGTACAGATAATAAAGAAAATGATTGCTTGATTTGTTAAAACTATATGCGATAATCAATATGAAAATGATTTTAAAGGGAGTTTAATTGTAATATAAGAAAATATGTAGGTCAAATTGGAAAGGATGTTAAGAAAATAAAGGAAACCATGAGACTGGATGGCTTAAAATAGGCAAATAAGAGATTTTACATATAAAAGAGATTAATTAAAATGAGACAGATTGTTATTTTCTCAGAAGATTTACTGGAATGGGAAGGATGAATAGTGGAAATGTGTTTTTCAGACCATAATGCAGTATATGTTAAACATGATAAAGGTATGAAAAAGTTAAATAATGAAGAAGTTAAAAAGAGTGTAAAGAAAGAATGGAAGAATTATAGAAAGATCACTGAGTTACACATGAAAGTAAAGTTAAAAGGGAGTAGGAAAGAGTGGGAAAAGAGATGTTAGATAAAAAAGAAGGAATATAGTATGATTAAAGAACAAATATGGCAGTTAATGGAAAATAATTGTGAGGAGTTTATAGCTAAAGAGTAGGGGATACATGAAGAAAATAAAAAAGAATAGAAAGTTTGTTAAGAAGGCAGACATTTCTAGTACAAGGTAGAAATGAGGAAGTTAATATTTTTCTTGGAAAAAAATTTAAAAAGGAATATGTGATATTGGAAAATATTACAAATGAAAAAGAAGTGATTGTAGAACAAAAGAAAATAGAATAAGAGGTCATTAATTATACTGAAGAAAGATATCAAACTAATAATAAGAGGGGATAAAAAAGAAACGGGGTTGTGAAAAGTTTTCAAAAAACAGAAACTAAATATTTAGTAAGGGATATTAGAGTGGAAGAGATGGAAAATATATTAAGTAAGGTCAATGAGAGATTCTCACCAGTTATAGATGGTCTAGATTATGAATTTTATAAATGCATTAGTTAAATTCAGAAAATGTTATTTGTAAAGGATATGAATGAAAGGAAAAGGTCAAGTTTTGGCAAAAGTAAGTTAGTGAGGGGGTGATAAAATTAATTTGGAAGAAAGGAAACAAATGTTCAAATTATTGGATGGAGACCAATAACTTTGATGAATGTAGATTATAAATTGTAATGAACATAATGCAAGTAAGATTAGAAAAGTTAATGGAAAATAAATGATGAAATGGAATATATAGGATGAAAGGTAAGAAGGTAAGTATAATGTCAATGTTGGCTTAAGAAGTAATATATTGTACAAAAGAAAAAGGGAATGACATAAGATTGGTGAGTATGGATTTGGGAAAATATAACCTAAATAAAAGGCAGGTTTAGAGAATTTAAAGACAGTTACAATATAAATAAAGCAGTTTTAAGACTAGTGAAAGAGACATATGATAAAAGTACAAATAGAGTTTTGATTAATGGAAAGATAAGTAGAGATTTAATAATAAAAGGGACTTAGATAAGGTTGTCCAATGAGTAGTCTAATTTTTTAATACGTGTGTGAATGTTATTAGAAATGAAGTGCAAAAAGACATGAGGGATGCTGAATTTTTGTATTGAAATTAAATTGAAATACCAATAATTATGGTATGTGCAAATAATGTCGCAATTACAAAAATATAATGTGGATGATGTAGCTTATTAAATTAGTCAAAAATATTAGTGTAGGTTTGAAAATTAATAAAAGAAAAACTGAGGATTTGGTGAAATGGTGAATAAAAGGAGGAATTTGTTTTAATAATACAAATATATTGATTTTAGGCATTTCTTCTGGAAATTATGAAACTATGAAATTTCATTGGTTAGAGATGCTGAAAGAAATAAACAAGACATTATTTTATGGAAATCTTTTAGTTTAAGTTTTAAAAAGAATGCATTTATCAAATGGGTGTGTTTAAGGGAAATTGAGGTATTTACATTCTGTAATGCTACATCCAGAAGAAATAGATAAGAGGTAACAAAGTTGTTTTTGCTTTTGTGTGGGATTTGGGTTTGAATCCAATAAAGACATGAGTTGTTGTTTGCCTTTTGGCTTTTTCCCGGTAAGGGGTCGCCACAGCGGAACTCCGGTCTGCTAATGATTGGCAGTAGATTTTTTACAAAACACCAAGGTGCCAGCACGACACCCAACCTTCAACGAAGGCATGCCCATTTATGTACGCATATCTTTCTAACACTATAATAATGTAGTAAATGTAAGGCAGGGATTAAAAAAATCCTATTTTGCTTTTGGCTTCATTGGCATTATATCACATGCTGTAAGAAACAATAAAAAAGGTATTGTAGGGAGACTGGTATATGAAAAGTTTAAAAGTTTGACTTTCCATATGCACCTTATTTCCATACATGTCTCAGCCACATATCTGTTCTAAAATCCTCACACATGCTGTTTTGAAGTGCTGGTATTTTTCTTCAACCCCACCTACAGTATTTCCTCTTCTTCCTGAGGTGCTAGTGCCCCGAGTATTTCCTTGACCTCTGGTTCTTTCTTTCCAGTCAGCTTCCAGGTCTTCAGCCTAGTCTTTGTTGACCTTAGAGCATTATCTGACTACTTCTTGTACCTGATTGTGTCCACCAGTGTTTTTTTGCAGTGGGTTGAGTACTTCTCTGGGGCTGACTTTGCCATAGTTGATTCTACCCCAGTGCCATTTCCTTACTAATGGGAAGTCTACCTGAGTTGCATGATGGTCACTTTTGTATGTAATCTTGTGGCTATCTCTCTCTTGCTGAACCATGTGATGGCCACCATCAAGCCATTAGTCAGAAGTCCAGAATGGCTTCCCCTTTTTTATTCTTATTGCCCTTTCCATGTAGACCAAGGCAATCCTCATATCCTTTTCTGTCTGTCTGTCTGTCCTAATATTCATCTTCAGGTTCCCAGTTATCAGCACCAACTGATGTTGTCTTCCATTATGTAGTAGGTCCTGCAACTGTTGCCTGCTTGCACTCTTTTCCTCACTATCAAAGCCCTGCTGTGGAGTATAGGCTGAGATTATGAATAGTGCCTTATTCTTACACGTGATTCAGATACACTAATTCTAACAACATCTCTCACTGTCTTCTGAAGCCTCATACTTACCACAGCCCCTACACCATTTTGAATCTCCCTGAGTAGTAGAAGGCTTTGCTGCACTGCTCTTCTTTCATGTCTCCTGGATACAGAGGGTGTCCAGCCTTATACCATCATGTTTTGCACTTCCAAGTTGTGCCATATCAATGAACCTATGTTGAGTGTAGCAATCCTCAGTTCACGTTTGGCAGGTTGATTGGTTTTACATCCAGCTTTCATTCAACAGAGATATCCCATGTAATCCAAGCTGGGCAAGTAGACACTGGGTGGCCAGTATTTTATTGCCCCTGGGCTGCAGGGCTTTACAATGGGCACACAATGGCCAATAGGGGTACCTAAACCCCTCCCACTATTAGCATGTTTCCCTGGTGTAGGTCATAGTAGGCTGGGTCCCCAACCCACTTATCACCAGCAAATACCATTGCTCATTTTGGTAACATTAGTCAACATGACCAAATCACCTAGAGCAAGCATTTAAACCATCAAGTAGCTAGCCCTGACACTGCGCACAGTCGGTGATTTGAGTTCTCCTATCTAGATAATATTGCTCACCACAGCTGATGCCCAAAGCTATTGGCCTATACAATTCCTCCTTCAATAGACAGCATCTAGAGTCTGTGCTGAAGCCCACAACTCCATTCCTGGGTGAGTTTGAAGTGGAACCACCCAGCATGTTTTGGGTAGGTGGGAAGAATCCTATAGTGACACAGAGTGAACATGCAAACTGCACACAGGCATTGGCTGAAGGTTAGCATGGAACCTTGTCTTATGCATGGAAGACAAACACCTTAATGATTATTCCACTAATTTTCCCTTCACACTATGTACATTGGTATAAAAGGTAAACAGGTCCCCACACAGTGCATTCAGAATTTTTTTATGATGAGGCTTGGCTAAGATCCTAAAAAAACAGTGGCAAATTGACTGTACTTTATCAAGCTACATCATTAATGTACTAGAGGGAGTCAAATGTATCCCATTTCTAGCAAATTGTATTTATTTATTAATCATGCACTAGATGGAGTTAAGTGTTTTTCCACCTCTGAAAAATCTTATTTATTTATTTATTTTTTTATTTTATTCATTTGTTGGCCGAGTAAGCCCATTGGACACAGTATCCTTCTTCAGGGGCAACCCTGGAGCAATATCTGGTTAAGTTACTTGCTCAGAGTCCCACAGTAGGTGAATGCAGGTGGATGGAATCAACCCCGGTACTCTGGACTATAGCAAACAGCCTGATACCAGCTCTCTGTGTTCTCTGACAGTAGGCAAATGGAAGAATAAGGGATCAACCTTGCTGTCTGCATTATAGGAAGTAACTCATTAATAGCTCAGAGAATTTATCCTCTATGCTAACTGCCGGACTCTCTTTTATTATTAAAATTACACCACAAAACTAGTAATTACTGGTCTGATCTGGCTCGTGACTTCTTCAGTAGTTCAATTACCCTGTCAATAATAGTGTTATATAACATTTTTTTTATATAGATTAAAAACAATTTACTAGTTCAGTTTCTAGATATGGCAATTGCTTAACTTGTAAATATCATACATTTGTTCTTGTAATATAATATTTTGAAATTTTGAAGTGCAATAGTAAGTACTCTTTTATGACATGTTATAGAAGGTTTTCTTCAGTGCTGCTTGAAATGTAAACATCATTATCTCCCTCCTACCGTAACAATTCCATACTCATCTAATGTCTCCAAAATGCATACATTTTTTGTCTCCAGTGTATTTATTTTTAAGGTTTCTGAAATTTCTATGCTTGTTGTGTATATGCCACAGGAAAATGTACAGTTTTTGTGCACATTCACTTTTTCAGAACCTCAGTCATGGCTGAAAAGGGACAGTTGTAACCAAAACAAAAAAATGCCAGAAAGAAACATTGTCATGTAAAGAATAAATGTTAATGTACGTTTAGCTTTTCTTTAAAGACTTCTTCAGAACCACAGTTAAAAACAACCCAAAACAGAAACAGCAAAACACATATTATATAACAAACTGAAGCATCACATGATGTAGTTGCACGACATTTTAAAAGAAACACAATCCTAAAAACACAATAATTTTTCAAAAATGTTCAAATTTCTTAAGACGTCTATGTAACAAAATACTGCATACTTACTTGTACAGTCATAACTTTGCATATTGTAATTGGAGTACACTGGAAAAAGGAATATAGCCTGGGAATTGTGTCATTTAAATCCATTTGTCACACCAATTCTCTGCACTCAGCTTTTGTTTCCCATGATCCTCCCCTTACATCATGGTTTACTTTTTCTGATACAAAAATAAAAACTTTTTAAAATCCTTCACACTGCCCAGCATGTTTGTGTAAAGCATTATTCATATCCTTTTTTCTAGTCTCATAAATATCTTCAGAAATTCTTCAGTGCAAAAGCTGCTCAGTTTTCCCTAAGTAAAACACCTCAAAAAAGAGACATTTCATTTGACAAATCACCCCTCTTGTATTACAAACATACCTGTCATTACACTTGATTTTTCTGTTGCAATCGACATTTATATTTCGACTGTCATAGACAATGGATTTAATTCAAATGATTTTTCGGATCTTCCTTCCCTCTATAGTTCACAACATCTGGCCAATCTGAGAAGGGAAACAATACCTCTCATAGGCAGTGAGGACAGACAGCTTGTAAATTAAATAAAACTTACTGTATATCTCAATGGAAAATAAACAAGAAAGTGAAAAGTTACCAAGTGAGGTACAGACAGTGTCAAGCAGAATGTAGTCAATGTAGTAATGAAAGCAAAGATATGTCTTTGAATTAGCACAGCTTGCATTCACCCCCATGCTAATGGCTGTTCAAAGATGTGACTTGTGCATTTATATATATATATATATATATATATATATATATATATATATATATATATATATATATATATATTGATGCCTGACATTTGGTTAAACGTACATTTCACCATAGTTCTCAACCAATCAGGAACAGAATCAGGGACAAATCCAGAAAAAAATCAGGGACACTTTTAAAATATTAGTACTATTAACTTGAGACATTAACATAATAAGAGAAAGTGAATTAATATACATTTTTTGAAGTAAAAAAGTCTACAGCTCTTAATTATTGTCATTATTTATAATTCACCACCTTTCCTCTTAAAGCCACTAGTTTTAGGAGGGATTAAGAGGGGCAGAACTAAAATATGAGTCAGAATCAGGGACGTCCGTAAAAGTCAGGGAGAGTTGAGAGGTATGCATTTCAATGAATGAGAGATCATTTTGTACGAAGTAATTGAAAGCCCCATTTATTTGAGTGGGCATATGGATGAAAGCTCATTTCATTGAATGTGCTATAGTTACACCTAGTTCTGTAATACTGAAGTAGAATGCCTAGAAGTGGGGGAAAAGCACTTTACCTGTTGATTAGTGATTGGTATTTTCACTTTTTTTTCACAGTTGTGTGACTATAGAGTTAGTATATTTAAGTAACAAGTTGTGGGTACCTTCACAGAGGTGTACAGGGAGGCGTCACCCCTACAAAAAACTCTTTGAAATTTACTTCCTTGAGTGATTTTAACTGTATGACGTTTCAGTTATATGGAATTCTATTAATATGTATTTCATTGAAATGGGCCATCAACTGTTTTGACTGAATAAGTTGAATTTTAATTAAATGTTTACCAAGTGTGTAGTCAAATATACAGTTTATATATATATATATATATATATATATATATATATATATATATATATATAATGTGTGTGTGTGTGTGTGTGTGTGCATGTATGTACACACACTCTCTTTCTCTCTCTCACACACACTCACACACACACACACACACACACACACACACACACACACACACACACACACACATGCAAACACACAGTCCATAAAGTAAGGATCTTGATTAAGAAACCAAGCTCAATATTCATTTTGGAAGAAAATGAAAACCACAGCTACTCTTAACTATCAGATCAAAACTGAAAGTATATGTTCCTCTTTATGCAGGACAGCCCCTGTTTGGCAGTTGTGCCCTGCCAAAAAAACATACAATATAGTGAGAATTCTGGGCAAAACAAAATCCTGTATTTTTCCTGTAATAGTTAAACAAAGCAGTTATGAAAGCAAGTGGTTATACTGATTGCTGGTCTCCACTAAAGATTCTAAGCAGAGTCCACAACTGAAACAAGTCTCCACCAACCTTTTTTCCCAGAGAGAAGCCAGTTAACTACACCTTAAGGCCTCTGTCTCTCCTTAGCCAGCTCCACCCCTTCTTGAATTGTTAACTGAATCTTCTACATCTGGGTGATAGTCAGGGTCTTATTACTCTACATCAGAGTGCTGGCTAAATTCTGCCTTGTTATGTGGTACACAAAGTGTATTCTTACAAGTGAGATAATATGTAACGGCTGTGGAATATGCTAGTTTTTTGTCTAACAAGGAGTACAATAATATACTAACTGGGAAGAGCAAGATTCATTTCAGTTTGGTCACAAAAGGATAGTAGGCAATGTCTAATAAAATCATTAAAAATGGAGAGCAAATGTTGCCCAGGTAAGGACCTTAGCAGATTCAGTTTTTAGGACATCTTCATGGAAATTTAGTTATGAGTAGGCAACAGGACAGGGTGGTGCTACAGGCAATGAGTGGCTGAGATTTTTGGGGTACTATATTAGCTACTCCTTACTTGCAAAAGGGAAAAGTGACAGATTTCTTGACTGGTGGGTCTCCTGGAAACCAAAATCAGAGTGAATGGTAGAAGTCAAACATATGCAAAAAGTATGTTGAAATGCAGTGAAACAGAAATATGATAACAGATATGGATGGAATGGAAGAAAGACTATTACCATCTTTCTAATACTACAGCTAATATTTGCTTCTTGGAAACAGCATACCTCTCAATTGTTCAAATTTTTGCAAGCAGGATGCCCAGATTTTTGCTTTATATTTTTGCTCTGTTCCTCATAAAATGTGTTTTTCTGACAAATCAGTGAGCAGTGAATTGACAAAATAATGGCAGACGTTTGAGTTTCAGGCTGCATGACCTTCAGAAAATGCATGCTAGCTCAAAACTTTTATTCTGACAACTTTCCAAGTTTCCCTATTATGGGGCCTTTAACCCCCCCCCCCATTTTTGGCATTGTCCAATGTTTTTTGCTAGGATGTTGCGAGGTATGATGTTGAGGTGCAGTTAAGGTGCACACGGCTCAGCACAGTTTCATTTCCTGGGCTGATGAAAAAAGGGGGTTTAGACAGCCCTCCTTATGATTTCATATAGTAAAGGTAAATATCTCATGGAAATGAGTCAGAGACATTAGATAAAACTAACTTTTTCCCTCCTTCACAGTTTAAGAACAAGCAAAGGATGCCAGTGGTCATTTTAGTCAGCTGCTAGGGAAGGGAAAGATGGCATAGGCAACATAAAAGGCTTTAAGTCACAGTGCTGGATTACTAAAGATTTGTTGTACCTGCTTAAAAATCTTTCATGCACCTCTCCAACCCCATGTGTGCATGGGAAGGTGGTGAATAAATAAAACTGGAGAAATCAAGGGAAACATTAATAGAAAGATTGTTAATGTGATAAGGGAATTTAGAGGATCAGTCATCAGGCATGAGGAGTTCCCTGTTAAGGGACCAGAGTTACTCAAATGGAATGCTATACATTGGAGTGACATAGAGATGGACATATTTAACGCCGATATAGCAGCAACTATAGATGAGGGTGTAGGAGACAGATAAGCAGTGAAGAAAATATCCAGGTAAAAGGCTAGGAGAAGAAGAACATTGCCACTTGGAGGGGATCAGTGCGGCATACTAAGTAACCTGCTGTTTGGTAGCAAGGAGCGGCTGCAAAGTTTGACTGATAATGCTGACAGGATATGGGAGTTGCTTTTGACAGGTTTGGACAGTCTACCACTGGGAAGCAACATCTTGGGCATGTGACTAAGTCAAGAACTGAACCCATGGGGGGGTTCTACAGGTGTCATGTTATATGCAGACATGAGACTTGTCTAAAGGATATCTGAATTTAATTAATTTAATTTCCTCTCTTCAAAACAGCAATAGTCATATTTAATTGGCTAATGTCTACACACACACATGGACACACACACACACACACACACACACACACACACACACACACACACACACACACACACACACACACACACACACACACACACACACAGTTGGTGTTAACAGCAAGACCAAAAACAGTGGAGGTAAGAAAGTTTTTCCTCACTTCCAAGGCTGCAAGGTCTCAGTGTTAGTATATTTCAAGATGCAGGAGTATAGGTGTTGCAGGGATCTTCCTCCTCTAAACACACTTGTTTTTGCATTATTTATGAACTTGGAATTGTGCATTATTGCATTGATTTCTTTATTTTGTGTTTTGCTGTAATCTTGTGGCATGTTTATGAATCCCTCATCTGAAAGGTTATGGCTTGACCACAGAACTGTGAGAAAACAGTCAACTGGAAGGTGTCTCTGGGTCAGCTGTCTCTTTTGATAAAACCTAAACAGACTGGGACTTGAACTGAATTTATGGACGACCTGCATCAGTTCTATGTAACTCTCAGTTTATTAGTGGTAACATTGTCAATAAAGGTCAATGCTATGGATAAGAACTTTAGTTAATAAAGGAAAACAGCAAATCATTTTAACACATTAAAAAAAATCATATCGCCTATGAAAAATTATCATTAGTAAGAAAAATGATGTACTACTGAGGAAAAACAAGTTGCAGTTTCACTCAAAACCTCAGAATAGCAATTTGTGATACTACCTCATGAATACAGTCAGAGGCAAAAGTTTATAACTTGTGTATAAGTTGATTTACAAAGTGAAAGTATAAAGTCCTATTGAGTTAAATTTCATCATGGCCTGGATATGAAAAAAATGACACAAGGGTTCATGAAAATCCAAAAATAAATGACAATAGTGTATGTTTTAAGAAATAAAATAAAGCTGTCAAAATAATAAGATTGATTTGCCATAACATGAGACATTTCAGTATTCTTAGCCAACACTTTTAACACAGTCTTGTAATGAGCTTACTTCATAATCTGCTACATTAGTTAAGTTGCATTTTACCTCAGAATGCAGTTTTGCGGTTAACTGAAATAGTAAATTTCTGAGAGCGCTGCACAGCAAAAGCAATGAATTTTATTAGCTGGTATACTGGAGCAGGGCTGTCCATAGGTGAAATGGAACCCCATGCAAAGGTCTCCATGGTACCCCCTCACTGTTCACTGCTTCTTCTGCCACATATGATGATTACTTCATCACCTTTTACCCCCCCCCATCCTGGCTTCACTACACCATCCAGATTATTTCACTTTCTTTTCTCACATTATGTCTTACTCTTCAGCTTTTTCTGTATTGTTTCTGAACACTATAACTGTTCAAGACTGCATTGTAATAACTGTGGATGAAGTAATTGAATTAGACCAGGGATGTGGGAGGCATTGGGTTCTGGATGCTGTGATGTGCATTTTAGATTTCTTTTTTTTTAATTTTTTACAACCTTTTCATCCAAAAATCACGACTGAGGAAAAAATTATGTCCAGGTATTCAGCTTCTTCCTGCATTCTTTCAACACACCCTAACCGCCCAAGATTGCACTGCACTAACTATAGAGGAAATAATCAGATTAAGCCAGGGTCTGAGGACTGCTAGGCCTCCAGAAGCAAAGGAGTTATATATACTCTTAAGGTGCAACTTACAGTTTTTTCCAACCTTTTATTCCCATATTGACCTTAGCAAAAGTCATGTGTAAGGAGATAAATTCAGTCTTATTTTTGTTTTCTTTCAAGGAATAAGTAAGTTGTCCAAAACTTAACACTGAAAGTTAACAACATTGCAAATCACAGTAAACTGAGAAGACAAATGCTTGCAAAATACATAAATCATATATGGGAATAGTGTGCACCTCCCTAACTCCTCCCCATTCTTTGGTGTCAGATTGGTATGAAAATTAAGGCCCAAATGTCCATGGTCATATATTTCAAGTGTCTTCTTGCAGTTATGCCTCTTTATTCCTACCCGTAAAAGACAGTCACCTTCTATGTACTTCTCTGATAAAAGACTTTGATGAAACTTTAAGATCAAATGCAGTGGAGTAACATATTTCAACCTGTTACTATCCTTACTCCTACCTACAAATGATAGATATCTGCATATATGTCTAATGTTCAACTCTGAAGAAAGTAAAAAAAAAAAATAGGCGATGCAGTGGTGGAGCAGTTAGCATTGTTGCCTCAGAGCAAGAGGTTGTCCGGTTCAATTCTTGGCTGGGGTACCTTCTGTGCAGAGTCTGCATGACATCCCTGCATTCCTGTGGGTTTCCTCTGGGTGCTTCAGTTTCTTTCCACATTCCAAAGACATGCATCTGGAGCACTTCTCCCCGGGTCCCTGCTGAGAATGAGTTCTGTCCCAGTTGGACTCTTCTGATAAATAAAATACTTTTTACAGTAATGTATTCAAACACAGTGTCTCTAGTCAGTGTACTGCCCCTAGACAAGTTATAGTCACCTTCTGTGCATACCACTGTGGTTTGATTGTGAGGGAAATTAAATAATGACCACACTGTGCCCATTCCCTAGTCTCCAGAACCCTCAAGCTATTGTGATCTTCTGTGCACACCGCTGAGCAAAGTCAGTTTTAGAATAGGTGAGGCTCAGGACAAGGGCATCTAATATGCTTTTGTCAAAATCCACTTATACACTATGGGTTATGAATGCCCCAGGCCCCCAGAACCTTTGAGGGTCCAGATGTTTTGAGATACATTTTATGCCTTATTTTTGAAAGACATTGACTTGTTAACTGTTTTATTTGTAACCCTTGAAGACTTGTGTATGCATATGTTCAAAGATAAAAATCAGTGACATTTTCACACACAGACACACACACACACACACACACACACACACACACACACACACACACACACACACACACACATACACATCCACACTCACATATATACACTCTCACTGCATGCTTACCTGCAGATAAACTGGAGGAATTCCATGTATTTAAGGTGCTGGAGGAAATCAGAGCATCTGAATAAACCCACACAGTGACAAGGAGGACATGTAGACATCATACAGAATGATCCACATCCAAGAACTCAACAAGAGAGTCAAGCACTGAGAGATAGAAATGTTACTTGATGTGTTACTTTGCCAATGATCAGTTGTTTTCTCACACATCCTGCCCAGACCACCAAAGACAAGCACTTATTGTGTACAATGCTGATGTTTGTAATGGAAAGTGAAATAAATTATGACACACCTGTTACTGCAGCACCGCTCTGCACACATATGCAGAAATACATATAAAGCATAAACCATAGCATGATTGTTTTAAACTGATTTCAGTAAATGTAATACATTGTGTGACACTGTCCTTGTCATGCCAGATCAATGACTGATTAACAGCAATCAAACAACAGCAGGGTTAAGTCTTTTTTCTTCCATAGATGACCTTAATACCCATCAAGTACAGACATTTTATTGACTGTGTACACTTCAGATATCTGTTTTTGATAAAAAGTGGTCAAAGAAAGAACTCTGACTAGATTTCACACATGCACGTCAGTCCTGATCATGATAACCTAATCAGGACAGCAAGTTTAATGTTTTCATTCACAGGCAGCCCCATACTGATAAATTGTAGCTACACTGTTGACTTCATATATGACTTCATACACATCAGATGTTTGCTTATTGTAAGAAAATAACTAATAACAATAATAATAATAATAATAATAACTGCCACAGTAATGAATTTTGAGTTTGTTTCCATAAGTACACAGTAACTATAATAAAATATACAGCTTACTTCGTACAAATACACTGAGCAAACAATAATAGAGCCAGTTATATTCATCTACACATAGTCCCTCCTCCACCCAGAAGATATTGCCACTTTGTTGACTGTCTATATATTATAATTCCTATTGTGATAAGAATAGTAGCAGTAACATATTTCAGCTTTGTTTCACATGAATACACAATAGCCCTCATAAAAGCCACTGCAAAGGTTTTCAACTTTGTTTCACATAATCAATAGCTGAAATATTCTAACTTGCTTCACACAAATCATATTATTCCTGCTAAGCCCTGCATTTAAAACTGGTGTAGACAAGAAAGCCTTCTCTAGACTGTGACCTGCTACCTGGAACCACTCGCCTACAACCAGCAAAAATCTTGAAACCATTAAAAGCTTCAGAGATGCACTTAAAGAGCATCTCTTTACTGAATCTACCTGCAACTGCTGCAATGGCAATGGTTAGGTAATTTACCATCCCATATCATGAATGCTAGAATACATTTAATAGATGTTTGGCATTACTATGGCATCTTATATGGAACATTTCACATGTATATAGGAATTTATGTACTATACCTGAACATAAACCCCTATGTCACAAGATGGGTTGCCAACTGGCTCATGGACAGAACCCACATGGTGAGAGTTGCGGGAGCTAGGTCTGACTCTAAACCGGTTACAAGTGGCATTCCCCAGGGCTCAGTCCTAGGACCCCTCCTGTTTGGCATATACTTCTCAGAGGTACAGGCAAGCACAGGAGGACTATGGCTGACCAAGTTTGCAGAAGACTGCAAACTAGGGGCCATAATTGACTCTCCGGCAGACACAGACATTCTCCAAAAGTGTCTCACTGAGATGGATACCTGGTGTCAAAATCATGGCCTCAAGCTAAATGTCAAAAAGTGCATAGTCATCCCCTTTGGAAAAAACAAAGTACACACAAACTACCACATAGGTGGTAGCCCCCTAAATACAGAAAATGTAATAAGGGATCTGGGGACCCAAGTAGATAGTAATCTCTCCTTTGATAATCACATTACTAACGTGGTTAGAAAATCCTTCTATGTGGCCCACCTAATCACAAAAGGGTTTGCATCCAGATCAAAAGAGGTCATTGTGCCACTCTACTCATCACTCATCAGACCCATCATAGAGTACAATGCCCCATTTGGGATGTACCTTACAAGACACCTGCAACAGCTGGAAAGACCACAGAAGTACCTCACCAAGAGGATGACAGGCCTCAAACAGATGCCCTATGCAGTTCGACTGAAGAAACTCCAGCTGTACTCGGTTGCATACCGCCTACTCAGAGGTGATCTCTGCCTGATATACAAGGCCATGTCCAACCCAGAATTGATGGACATGCTCCACCTAAAGAAAACCTTATCCCCTCGGGCCACACGCTCTAGGGAATCTAAACCTCACCACAACAATAAATAGGACATGCTGGAGGGATAGATTCCTGTCCCAGAGACTTCCCATGCTTTGGAACAAGATTCCAATCTACATTAGGCAGAGCTCCTCGCTAACACTCTTCAAGAGAAACCTTGATGAGTGGATGGGAAACAGAAAGTTTACTCTGGGGATCACTTCAGTGGCTCTGCTGGACAGAGGTGCAGGGAACTAATCTAAGAGGCTGGCAAAAGACAACACATTCTGGCTAGGCATATAAATGCCTTTGGGCAGATAGCCTAGTACCCACCTATGAACCTATGAATCTATGAATCTATGAACCTATATGTATGATTGCACTGTATTTTATACACATTGTAGCTTGTATTTTGTATATATATTTTTTTCAATGCACTCTGACTGGATCTTTTTATGTTACTCTGTCTATGTTCAATCTTACTATGTTCTGAATTTTGCTGTGTACTCATTTTGCATGTAATATTGTTGACTATGATGTATTTTCTGCTCTTTGATCTTAGGTTGTGGCTGAAAAGGGTCAAGAGACGAGTCTACTTACTAGGTGAATGAATAGTAAGTCAGTGAATAGGATAATGAGCAAGCAACCCATGGTCAGTATGGTAGAAGTCTGCAATAACACTGAAAATAATAAATAAAATAAGGTAAACAATAGTACACTTCATATATCTTTTCTCATAATGATTGTACAAAGACATAGTTGCGAGCCTCAAAGCTCTCAACCTTCCTTCATTTTCTGAAGGATATAAAATCTGAAACTCAAATATCTAGAAACATTAGTGACTGCTATTCTCTGCAGTTTGTGAGGAAACCACATCATTTACAGGTTACAGACCAAAACTATGAGGGGAAAAATCAGGACATTTTGTGAAATTAGGGACAGTTCAGTGCCATGGTGGTGCAATCTTTCAGTTTGCAGCAGTATGGATGAGGAATTAATAATCTGGTACACATTAGAAGTATATCTAGCCCAGTCCTAAAAAGAGATCCACTGTCTATATCTGATTGCTTCCCAGTGCCAGCATATCTGATTGCCTATCAGTGCCAGCATCCTAAAAAAACTAACCAGATTCTTCCACCGATTGAAACCTCACCTTTTCATCACACTGCAGTATTCCATACACTTTGCACTTCCATATTTGCTGGCTTTGTGTTATGTCCAACCCATATTTTACCTAGATAATGAAACAAGTGGCTTGTTGGTGGGACAGAGCAGAAGGCCAACACACCATATGGCCAGGTATACAGCATCTTCTCCCTAGATCACCAAAGCTGAGGTTTTTTCTTTTTGGACAGGGATGCTGCTCACCATTTCCTTACGGGTTCATTTTCTTAAAGTAAAGAAACACCACATTTCTTTTAATTTAAGAAAATAAATACAGAAAAAGTCCCTCTAGCACACTGGTGCCCTAGGCAGCCCCTTAGTCACCAATACATAAGGCTAGCCATGTCCAGGAGATATTATATTGAAAATGTGTATGTGAAATATCAATAAATCCAAACTGAAAAGCCAACACATCCATCAAACTACATTGATCAGACCAGTTGCTTGTCTGAATTGAGGAATTGAGTTTAGATTGATTATTACTGTTGGTGGAAAAAACCTTGACTGTATTCCTTCAACTGCTGTTTCATTACTTTATATTTTTATTTATTTATTTATTTTCTGCACCATTTCTAACATATTGAATGACCTAAAGAAAACTCCACTGAGATATACTTAATGCACTCACATCACTTCATTTTCA
>NC_056744.1:218931793-218999293 GCF_019279795.1 Protopterus annectens | reverse complement strand
ATCTTACTACAGGCACTAACTTGAAGATTGACTGTATGCTGTCTACTAACAGGCAACAAGCTGCAGTCATGTAATGCCAAACCCAAGAGTCCTCTATGTATTCTCCAGAGAGCAAAATCTGTCTTCTGCTGCTAATACTTACTCTCATAATTTAACATGGTTTGAGGTTCAGTATTTTCTCTTTGGCGTAAGTTTTAAATATAAGCTTCCTGATGGGAAGACAGTCACACGACTGTTTTGAAACTGCAGTCCAGACAAGGTGACTCCTACTATTGCTCAATTTGTTCAACTTGTTAATGCAGTGTCTGGCAGAATACCATTTTATAAAACAGTGGGTTGACATTCTTTGAGGACTGACTTTTGTCCTTACAGTTAGTGCAGAGGGCTAAGTTCTAACTTGTTAATAAGCCATTTCCTCTTCCAAGTGTAAAAGGTTTAATTGTTCATCTCCATCTGCTTACTGTGTCACCCTGAGCAAGTTATTTAAGCAGACAGTGCTTAGGGGCCAGTAGGAATTTGGGTTAGGCTCCTTAATGGTCTCCTTGATTATGTGCCTAGTATCTACCTACTAACAGGTTTAGTTTCCAAGGCTTGATAGATGTCTGCTATATAAAGAAAAAAAGACAGCTGCAGATTCTGTGATATCTTTGCATAATCTACAAATTTTACATGCTGCAAGATTTGTTGAAAGCAACAAACGCATGTGCCGCACAGATTTTTACATTCATCTCTAACCTTGGGGAGGTAGTGTGCTGCCTTTTTATGAACTTATGAACTGCATATGCAATCTACATTACTTTTCACATAGAAAAGTATTTCTTAAAATGTTTTTGATGATTTTAATATTTTTATTGCTGGTGAAGTGTTTGTAGAGCCTTATTTGTCATCTGTTTAAACGTGTCATGCATAAGCACGAGAACATGTTTAGATTTTTGGTACCAGAACTAAAATTAAGAGAAAGACTCCTTGAGGGAAGAAAGAATATCAAGGAAAAGAGAAGGAAGGGAGTCTGTGATGAGAGTTTCATTGAAAATCGCAAAGGTTAACTTATTCCCATATTAGTTATGACACTATAAATAATAACAGGTTTTCATGTTCTTAAGACAGATTTATTTCCCCTGAATCCAAGAGGCAGATGTAGAAGGGTTATAAATTGCTTTGTAGTTTGGAAGCATTATATGTTTGATTGATTCCTTCCTTGGGGCATTTGCATGTCAGCAACAGGTTTTCCACAGGTCTCGTAAAATAAGATTTTGGAGCTGTTTAGACCAAATAAAGCATGTATGACAGAACTTAAAAAAGAAGTAGGAAGAACTTAAATGAAGTTACTAACAGAATAATTAGTGAAACTAATTCATAATAATGTAAATCAACTGCAGTCTACAAATTAATATAACAGATTAGCTAATGAAGTTTACTGAGTCTGCTTCAAGTGTATTGCAGCAATACATTTTAAATACATAAAATGTCTTATAGTCTAATATGGATTGACTACTCAGTTTAGTTCATAAATGATGAATATTAGCACAATTTTTGTATTGTTTTACTATGGTTGTTGTATCTTTCGGCTTTTCCCGGTTAGGGGTCGCCACGGCGGAACTCTGGTCCGCTATTGATTGGCAGTAGATTTTTACATGCCGAGTTGCCAGCTCTGATGCACAACCTTCAACGAAGGTATGCCCATTCATGCATGTCTCCACACAGAAGACGCTTTAGCTGAGAATCGAACAGGACAACGTCTTACTGTGAGGTGACAACGCTACCGCAGCACCACCACCACAGTATTGTTATACTATGGTGTGTTGTTTAATCTAAGGTAGTCAAGAAAGACCCACTTAATAACAATAAGTGTTTCTTGGCGTGACCTAGGATGTTTGGCCAGAAGAAATGAGTTGTTCAGTTGCTGAAAAAGGCATTTTAAAAATATACTAAGAAGTCAGAGAACACCACTGTGAACTGAAGCAGTATGCTAGATCTATAACAAATTAATATAGTTCATTATAAAGATACATGCAAAACACAGCAAGCTATTTTTCAGACTTTGGCTCAGCAACAAGGCCATTAATATTCCATGGACATACATATTGCATTCTTACACAGTTTGTGAACTATAAGTCTACAGCAACTAGTATTGTATTAATAATGCCAGACATAGCCATTTCCAGGCAGCTTATGTAAGTTTTACTATTCTCATGAAGCAATTGCACAAGAAAGGAGAAGTAGATTAAATCAATCTAACAATAAATCAGTCACTCATTCCATAAAGTAGATAAATAAAAGCACGATGCATGTCTGTATATTTGTCTTTGACATCTTTGCTCCGTGTAAGTCTAGTATAGTGGTGTTAAGGAAAAGCCAGAAGTAGCTGGACTGACCCCACTCAAAGTAATGCAGGCTGCAAATCATCACACAGTTGTAGAATACAGAATCCGCTTTATTAACTTCAGAACATAAAAATCCAAGGATGAGTGCTTTCGTCCAGAAAGTTCTAGACTTCATCAGACAATTTACCCCACATAGTTATTTCCTTTTTATACAGTTCAAACAGGAAGTTCCACCTACTTACAAACTAATAAATTATGTCATTAAAAGCACAATATTTACTGTCACTGAATTTAAAAAGCAGACAAAATATACAAACTGTAAAAGTTCATGGAACACACTACCCTAAAAAACACACTATACATAAGCACTGCTTCATAAAATGACAATGTACAATAAATATTTAAATATATTAAATATGTTAAAACATTAAATATGTGCAATTAAATACTAAAAAATAGCTATAGCAGAAAATGTTAAGATAAATAAATACACATTAACATAATAAATACTGAACATGTGAATTATTTAAAATGTTAAAATACATAATGGAGAAATATTATTTTGTATCTTTCCAATGCCTTCAGTTTTAAAATTGGGCTAATGGAATTATATTCATTCAGGCCTGGCCAGTTCCCAGCATTCAAACGTAATTGCCAGCATAATTCTTTTTTCTCAAGTAATATTGACCATGCACCACCTCTCATGTTGGTACTGATATTATCTATAATAAAAATTTGGAACTTATGGTCATTGTACTCCAAAACATGTTTGCTAAGATAATTAGTTTATTTTTTATTCTTTATGTCATATAGGTGTTTGTATATGCAATTGTTTAACTTTCTGTCAGTCTTGCCTATGTAAAAGCAAGAACAGGTGGTACGCATGGCACAGTAAATCACTTTCTCTGAGTTACAATTGTATTTCTGATTGATTCTGATTTCGATATTATTGATGTCAAAAATATTGCCTTCTTTTATGTAACTGCAATAATTACATCTGCCACATTTGTTCTTAGAGCCTGAACTGTGGTTTGAGTAAGAGTTACTGCTCTCAAATATGTTTTTCATATTCTTGCCTTTCCTATATACCATAATAGGTTGTGGTACTATTAGTGGCCTGATGTTCTTATCATGTCTCAAAATAGACCAATTTTTTGTTAAGATGTTTCTTAGTATGTAGCTATCCTGAGTGAATACAGTGATGAAAGTCTTATAATAATTTTTACTTGCAGCAATGTTAGTTTCTTGATTACTGGTGGCCACTGTCAATCATATTACAAGAAAGTAAAGGTACATAAAACCCACACTGTCTTGTTAACCACCTCAATCATTATATCACTAACAAACTTACAAGCATAGCCCCTTTTTTGAAACACATTTTTTAAGTTGTCACATTCATCTAAAAATTCATCAGTACCAGATACCATACGAGCTGCACGCATGATCTATCCCTTAACTATTACTTTTTTTTGTTTGACTGGGTGTGTGCTAGAAAAATGCAGTAGTGAGTTCGAATACATGCTTTTCCTAAAGATTTTTGAAACAAACATCTTGTTTTCATAATCTTTTTCCAGTAAGATGTCTAAAAAGGAAATTTTGTCAAGGTCTCTGGTATAGGTGAACTTTAGAAATTCTGTGATGGTTCCAATATAGTTTATAAAATCATCAATAGCATCAACAGGTCCATCCCACAGAACAAACATATCATTGAAAAACCTGGTATAAACTTACTTTAATGTGCTCAAAGTAACATGAAGGAAAAAGAAACTTCTTCTCCCATTGCCTAACTACGATATTTGCATATAGACCACCCCATGCAGACCCCATAGCCACCCCTTCTTATTGTAAGTAAATTTCTTTGTTAAACAAAATGAAGTTATTTTTAAGGACAATTTCCATCAGTTGTGAAAAGACCTAAACCTGGAAGTGTGAGATATCTTTTTCATATAAGAAATCTGTAAACCACTCCAAACCAATTGTGTGAGGTATGACTGAATAAAGGTCCTTAATATTGATAGTAATAAAACAAAAGTGTCCTTGAAAGGTATCTCATCTATAGCATGTAAGAAGCTCCATGAATCCTTGCAGATATATGTCTCACTCAATATGTATTATTTTAACTTGTTGTCTAGATATCTTGCAAGGGGGTTGTTAATGGACCCCTTGGAGTCTACAATGGGTCGCATGGGTGGTTGGCTAGGATTTTTATGCAATTTTGGCAGCCCAAACATGACTGATATTTTGGGGTAGGGAACAGGGAGAAAATTAAGCACATCAATAGAAACTGAACCCTCTATAAATACATCTTCAAGTTCATTCCTTATATGCTGGTAAGAAGTATTCAGTTCATTAATGGATGGTTTTAAATATGCTTTTCCTTCAAAAATACAAAGCATTTTCTTGTTGTAATCCTCATAGTCCATCAAGACAACACCTTCATCTTTATCAGGTTTTATAATTCTAATAAATTGTGAAAAAAATTGTATTTCGTCCATTACCTTTTTCTCATTCATGTCAGATTTCCTACTAGAAAGCTTCGAGTTACGTATATCTAACTCACATATGTTCTCAAAAAGTTGGATGATGGACAATTTACTCCCACCCTGCCACATAGTTACCAACACTTTAGGTGACTTCTTAGCATATAAGGAATGAACTCCAATAATATCAAAATCAGAATCAATCAGAAATACAATTGTAATTCAGAGAAAGTGATTTACTGTGCCATGTGTATCACCTGTTCTTGCTTTTACATAGGCAAGAAAATGTCATATACGAACACCTATATGACATAAAGAATAAAAAATAAACTAATTCTCTTAGCAAACATGTTTTGGAGTACAATGACCATAAGTTCCAAATTTTTATTATAGATAATATCAGTACCAACATGAGGGGTGGTGCATGGTCACTATTACCCGAAAAAAGAGAATTATACTGGCAATTATGTTTGAATGCTGGGAACTGGCCAGGCCTGAATGAACATATTTCCATTAGCCCAATTTTAAAATTGAAGGTATTGGAAAGATAAAAAATATATTTCTCCATTATGTATTTTAGCATTTTAAATAATTCACATGTTCAGTATTTATTATGTTAATGTCTATTTATTTATCTTAACATTTTCTACTATATCTAGTTTTTAGTATGTAATTACACGTATTTATTGTTTTAACATATTTAACATATTTAAAAATTTATTGTACATTGTCATTTTATGAAGCAGTGCTTATGTATAGTGTGTTTTTTAGGGTAGTGTGTTCCATGAACTTTTTCAGTTTGTATATTTTGTCTGCTTTTTAAATTCAGTGACTGTAAATATTGTGCTTTTAATGACATAACTGATTAGTTCATAACTGGGTGGAACTTATGTTTGAACTGTATAAAAAGGAAGTAACTATGTGGGGTAAATTGTCTGATGAAGTCTAGATCTTTCTGGATGATAGTCCTCATCCTTGGATTTTTATGTTCTGAAGTTAATAAAGTGGATTCTGCATTCTACAACTGTGTGCTGATTTGCAGCCTGTATTACTTTGAGTGGGTTCAATCCAGCTACTTCTTCTGGCTTTTGTGTTTATCTGCTTCAGTTCGTACTTTGTGACTTTTTTGGTGTTAAGGAAAAGCCTAGCTTCAGTATCAAGGCAACTATGCATTGCTCTTTAAATGCAACTTGTAACCTGCAGTTAGAAAAAGTTACTTTTCTTTAGAAGGCAAACATGAAATAAAAATGACTAAAGGTCAGTACATACCAATAAACGTTATTCAAATATGAATTAAAAGCTTAATGAACTGTATATACTGTTTATTTAACTTTAATCCAGTATTGACAACTGATATGAATATTCCTACTACATTTTGAACTCATTGACCCATACATTTTTATGTATATGTTTTGATTAGCTTGTGTCACTAATGCAGATTAGCAACAATACATCTGCAATGGCTTCTGATTTCCAAACTAAAGAATGCTAAGTTAACTGCTAGTCACTGTGTAGCCAGGAGCCATAAACTGATCCTGGCTTTTGCCTGATGAGACTTCATTAAGCACATCAATAGAAATTGAACCCTCTGTAAATAAATCTTGGAGTTTATTCCTTATATGTTGGTAAGAAATGTTCAATTCATTAATGGATGATTTTAAATATGCTTTTCCTTCTAAACTACAAAGCATTTTCTTGTTGTAATCTTCATAGTCCAAAAAGACAACACCTCCACCTTTATCAGGTTTCATAATTCTAATAATTTGTGAAAAAAAATTATTTTGTCCATTACCTTTTTCTCATTCATGTCAGAGTTCCTACTAGAAAGCTTAGAGTTACTTATATCTAACTCACATATGTTCTCAAAAAGTTGGACAATGGACCATTTACTCCCACCCTGCCACATAGTTACCAACACTTTAGGTGACTTCTTATCAGTATATAAGCAATGAACTCCAAGATTTCTTTACAGAGGTTCACTTTCTATTGATGTGTTTAATTTTCTCTCTGTTCCCTACCCTAAAATATCAGTCATGTTTGGTCTGCCAAAATTGCATAAAAATCTTAGCCAACCACCCATGCGACCCATTGTAGACTCCAAGGGGTCCATTACCCAACCCCTTGCAAGATATCTAGACAACAAGTTAAAAGAATACATATTGAGTGAGACATATATCTGCAAGGATTCATGGAACTTCTTACAAGCTATAGATGAGATACCTTTCAAAGACACTTTTGTTTTATTACTATCGATATTAAGGACCTTTATTCAGTCATACCTCACACAATTGGTTTGGAGTGGTTTACAGATTTCTTATATGAAAAAGATATCTCACACTTCCAGGTTTAGGTCTTTCCACAACTGATGGAAATTGTCCTTAAAAATAACTTCATTTTGTTTAACAAAGAAATTTACTTACAACAAGAAGGGGTGGCTATGGGGTCTGCATGTGGTGGTCTATATGCAAATATTGTAGTTAGACAATGGGAGAAGAAATTTATTTTTCCTTCGTGTTATTTTGAGCACATGAAATTTTACACCAAGTTTTTCGACAATATGTTTGTTCTGTGGGATGGACCTGTTGATGCTATTGATGATTTTATAAACTATATTGGAACCACCACAGAATTTCTAAAGTTCACCTATACCAGAGACCTTGACAAAATTTCCTTTTTAGATATCTTACTGGAAAAAGATTATGAAAATAAGAGGTTTGTTTCACAAATCTTTAGGAAAAGCACGTATTCGAACTCACTACTGCATTTTTCTAGCACACACCCAGTCAAACAAAAGAAAGCAACAGTTAAGGGACAGTTCGTGCGTGAAGCCCGTATGGTATCTGGTACTGATTAATTTTTAGATGAATGTGACGACTTGAAAAATATGTTTCAAAAAAGAAGCTATTCTTGTAAGTTTGTTGGTGATATAATGATTAAGGTGGTTAACAAGAGAGAGTGTGGGTTTTATGCACCTTTACTTTCCTGTAATATGATTGATAGTGGCCCTTCCACCAGTAATCAAGAAATTAACATTGTTGCAAGTAAGAATGATTATAAGACTTCTTTCAGCACTGTATTCACTTAAGATAGTTACATACTAAGAAACATCTTAACAAAAAACTGATCTATTTTGAGCCATGATAAGAGCATCAGACCACTAATAGAACCACAACGGTATATAGAAAAGGCAAGAATTTGAAAAACATATTTGAGAGCAGTGACTCTTACTCAAACCTCAGGTCAGGCTCTATGAACAAATGTGGCAGATGTAATTATTGCAGTTACATAAAAGAAGGCAATATTTTTGACATCAATAATATCGAAATCAGAATCAATCAGAAATACAATTGTAACTTGGAAAAAGTGATTTACTGTGCCATGTGTACCACCTGTTCTTGCTTTTACAAAGGCAAGACTGATAGAAAGTTAAAAAAAACGCATATACTAACACCTATATGACATAAGGAATAAAAAAGAAACTAATTTTCTTAGAAAATATGCTTTGGAGTAGTGACCACAAGTTCCACATTTTATTATAGATAATATCAGTACCAACATGAGGGGTGGATCATGGTCACTATTACTTGAGAAAAGAGAATTATACTTGCAACTATGTTTGAATGTTGGGAACTGGCCAGGCCTGAATTAACATACTTCCATTAGCCCAATTTTAAAATTGAAGGTATTAGAAAAATAAAAAAATATATTTCTCCATTATGTATTTTAACATGTTAAATAATTTTCATGTTCAGTATTTATTATGTTAATGTGTATTTACTTCTCTTAACATTTTCTACAATGTCGAATTTTTAGTATTTAATTACACATATTTATTGTTTTAACATATTTAACATATGTAAATATTTATTGTACATTGTCATTTTATGAAGCAGTGTTTATGTATAGTATGTTTTTTAGGGTAGTGTGTTCCATGAACTTTTTCAGTTTGTATATTTTGTCTGCTTTTTAAATTCAGTGACTATAAATATTGTGCTTTTAATGACATAACTGATTAGTTCATAACTGTGTCGAACTTCCTGTTTGAACTGTATAAAAAGGAAGTAACTGTTGGGTAAATTGTCTGATGAAGTCTAGCCCCAGGATTCACGAAGCCTCCGTGTAAGAGTTATAACTCTTACACGGAGGCTGCAGTTAAACGGAGTGATGTCAGCATGCTTTGCATATTCATGAGAGCATGCTGAATCACACCTAAGTCTAACACGGTCCGTGTAAGACAGTAGGGGGCGTGTCCGTAGGCCGAGCCCTGCAAGCGGACACGCCCCCAGAAGTGTAAAAGTGCCCAAAGTAAACACCCACAACAGAGTCCATGGAAATGTGAACAAACACAACACAACACATGCCCCCACAGACTATAAACATAAAAGATATATAAATGAACATGTTAGATTTTTTTTTTAAATTGTAAAGATGTTTAACCATGAGTGCGCTCGTTTGCTGGCGTGCCGTAAGCGCAGCTACAGTTAGCAGTCAGTGGGAAAGCATATAAGAACTAAATATGCAAAACAAGCCAGGAAGCAATAGCGTAGCGGTAGAGATGTTGGCTGAAGAGCAGGCATTCATGGTTCGAGCCCCCACAACACCAATTTTTTTTTGCAAAATAAGCAGGAAACAAGTCCCTGACAAATATGTACACATAAAACCACAATTCATGTAAAATGTAATGAAATAGCCCATTTATATTGCAGACATGTGAGGTAACAAAAGAAGAAAACATGCCAGATGTGCCCATAGCTGAGCTACAGTTTAACAGAGTGAGTGCATGTGCCCGTAGATGAGCAGTGGTCTAACTGGTGCAAAATGAGTGCCTGTAGCTGAGCAGTCGTTTAACACGTTAAATCTATGTGCCCCTAGCTGAGCTGAGCTTAATATGCGTGCCGATAGCCAAATGAGGCTTAAAGCAGCGTACCCCGTTTGTGCGGAGCTGCGCACCGCGCAAACAAGCTAACCGACAGGCAACGTTGAGTAAGCCGTATCAAAACTGCCTTTACACAGACACACCCCTCAGCATGCCTAGACAGTCATGAAAAATAAAAAGCAGTGGCCAGATTCGAACCCAGGATACTATACACCAAAGTCAAGGTACAGAACCATCAAGCCATGACAGCAGTACCTGTAAATGCAATAATAGCTAATATATAGGAATGAATACAAACTACAGCATGACAATGCAGGTTTGCTGAAGTTGATACAATTCCAAAATGGACAATCACAGATATGTGCGGGAAAAACGGACTATATAAGCCCCATAGGCAGGAATACACAGCATAAACAATTGTAGAACAGACCTGCAGGCAGAATGTCAGGAGTAGGAGAGGGTAGTCGCTTTCGAGCACAGAGGTGGGGTGTTGAGGAGTCCAGGTACATGGCCTGGCTCCTAGTCCACAATCATGAGGCCCAACTCATGCAGGGCCAGGTCCTCTGGGGAGCATACAGGGCTGAGGCATGGGACCGGTTGGCTCATGATCTCACCAGTGCCACAGGGATTCCAAGGACTGGTGAGCAGGTTCGTCACCACCATGCGGACCTGAAGAGACGCAAGCAGGACCAACTGAACCTTTGGATCCAGGAGGCCCGGCAATCACCCAACGCCCCACCACTGAGTAAGTAACATTTAATTATGTATGTAAAAAATTAAACTAGCTGATATTATGGAGATGTGTATTCCAATATTGCTTCATTTATATTACAGCTGCAGGTGTCCGTTCTGCGAACCACAGAGCCTATGGCGATAGGCTGGTGCGGTTGCGCCACCAGGCAGGTCAGTAATCCACTACCAGTAACTGTAAAGAAATATAAAAGTATGACAGTCAGCAAAAGAGTGCAGTGTAGTCAGTAAGGAATAAAATCTGCAAGTAACAGTGTGAAAGTGTATGCAAGTATTGCTTGATTACAAGAGTTTTCAGCCTGTAAGTTTAACCTAAACATGAAACTGTCTGACATATATTCTGAAATAAAAATGCTCTGCCTGTAAGAAAATAGTACACAACCTGCAGCAGGCTGAAAAGTATAGCTGCAGAAGATGATGAAATCACATGTGTGAAATATATCCCTGTGGAAATACTGAAACATGACAGAAGTGAGACTGCTGGAATGGATTGTAATAAGTACTGTTAAAACATGTCAATAAAGCCTAGAAGTACCATCCTGAATAGTAAAATGAAAGCAAGTGAGAGAGTGTGAGAAAGTGCCATGAATCCAGCAATACAGTAGTAATAACCCCTGAATAAAGTATACTGCAGTCAAGACAGAATGAAATGCATGTGATATTCCAAACCAAACAGCAAAATCTGTTCAAAGTGTTGCTGCATCTGGAATGTGTATCCCAAAATCAGGATATGTTGCTCTCAGTCTGCAATATGCAGATAGGATGTTTGTCTGATATACCAAACATCCACACTTGTCTACAGCTATATAAAGCAAATGTAGCCCTGATGTAGCTGAACAAAGCTAGATATGAATGTGTATGAAGAACCATAAAATGTACATTGATGTTGCATTAACAGTCCTATCACCAAGTTGAAATAGTTACCATATAGGAAACTGTAGTTAGAACAGTAGTGTGTATATAACTGTAGCTATTAGAAATGTACAGCATATGTATTGTTATTCAAGGTGTTAATATTACTTTCTTCACCCCACCCTATAACTACATATAACCCATTCCATGTGAAAATGGTATGTGCAATCACAATTAACACTCCTGGACGTTTGTCCTGTTGGGTCATATATATTTGCATGTCTGTTGATGCATCTGCCCTGTTCATACATCCACACCTGATGGCCTGTTGCCATCAATTAACCCTGCATGTTGTTGGACTGTGTATTTCTGTTCAAATTATGCATGTGTTATGCACGCTGTTCAATGGTGTGAATATCTGGGTGTCTGGTTAATGGGAATACTAATGCATGCTGTTACAACTAATTGTGAATGGTATTATATGTCACTAACCCAAACTGTCATGACATAATGCAAAACATAGTACGACAGGGAAGGCGGGTTCCAGCGGACCCACCTCTCCCACCTCAGCTGGCGAGTGCACCTGGCACTAGTGCCGAGTCCGGACCCTCCTCCGGTGGCCCTGTGCCACCTGTGGGTGGAAGCGCTGCAGGGGATGGGGCTCGCCCCCCCTCTGCAAGTGTGGCCGGAGGAGATCCACCACTCACCCTCCATAGTGTCCGGACTGTGGTGCGTAGGGAGATTCGGGACTCTGTCCTTGAGCCCCTACGCCAGCTCGAGGCACGGGTGGCACAACTAACGGGCATGCCTGTTGCCCCGCCTACACAGCCCCCAGCACAGCCCCGTCCTGGGCAGTGAAGGAACAGTGGCAACTGCCTATGGGTGGGGATATCAGTTCCACTGTTGCCATCTGTGGGCTCATGGGCTCTGGATATCCAAACCTCCATCCCCGTCAATTGTGTAACCCCCCCACACGTGTCATACACCGCCCCTGTATGCGTCTTGTTTGTCTTGTCTGTTTACCTACCCAACCTACCTCCCCAGCTGTACCGACTACCTTCACCTGACATACCACTCTCACCTGAAAAAAAAAAAAAAAAAAAAGGGCACTCTGTACCCACAAAAAAATTATGCCCCATACATAGCTGCCCATTCTGCACACATGTCTACTGGACATGGAACCTATCAATTCCAATTGGCTGTACAACAAGTATTATTGTTGTCCTGACACCTCTCTCAGGGGTGGAAGGTTTCAAATGTCACACCAAATTACATACATATGCACAGCTGTTGCTGATGAAGAAATGGGCAGCTATGGGCCTTACCTACATCCCTCCTGCACATCCCAAGCTTGTTTCCCTACTGTCTTACCCTCTTTGTGACCCCTTTTTCACCACTTTCCTGTCTCCCCATTTTCTTTTCTTTCAAGGAAAATAGCTGGTGTGCAAGAGTAAGCACGTAAGTGGTTGTAATCGGTGTGCGCTTGCGCGGAGCTAACCGCCAGTGCGCATGCGTGAGCTCCGCGCAAACCAGCGCTAGCCCGGTTACAACTGCTTAAAAGTGCCTTAGTCACTTTGATTGACAGGTCTTGTACTCAGTTCAAAAGCAAAATAAAGTCCCACTGTGAGTCCGAACCCAGGACCTTGGCAACTGTAGTCTGCATGACTTACCACTAAGCCATGACTCTTATACAAGAACATTGTGCTAAAGTAAATATATCATGTAATAGTAGGAATGAATGTAAAGGGAATATAGATGTGTAGTACACAAAGCATGACATTTAGAATTACTATCAAAACTACTGGATTTCCATAATAGTAGTGTGTGAACAGAAACAGCCATGCTAGTTGGAAGCTAGTAGGTAATAATGTCACTATAGCACCTTGCAAGACACACACATACTCACAGCAGGATAAGCACTGCCCATACCCCACAACCTCTTACAGGAACACATCTGGACCAAGTAATAAAATATGTGGAGCAAAGGCCCAAAACCAGGGACACATTACAAATAATGTTACAACAAACTCAGACAGTTCAGAAACTAACAGGGTCTACACTTTGTGGGATGTTTGGAAGGGTATGCAGTCTGGAACTTGAATGTTTGTCACCATAGTCTGACTTGAGCCCAGAGTGATGTGCCAGAAAAAGGTGTGCATGAGATATTGACCAAAATATGAGGCAGAAATGTGGACAACCTGCAAATATCTGTACACATGACAGGTCCGACACCACCATATTTGAATAGTTAAGAGCCTAGACATAGCAACAGTGAATGACCTACAGGGATGCCCCACAGACCCCATGTGAAATGTACAAACAGTAGGCAGAAAGGTGTAACACATGCAATGGTAACTATGGAGTCCGGAAAGTATTCACCACTTGCATGGCAGAAAAAGTGTAGTAATACATATGCTCATGCTAACCCACAGTCACAACTGCAGCATACCAGACATTTTAATGGGTGTACCCCACTGATATGTACCATTCCATGAGGCACATAACAGATGAACCTGAAAGTCTCTGGGGCCTGCTCAGCAGCATACTCAAATACCCTAATAGATGTCAAGGCCCACACCATGGCCAGACCACACTGCATGCTGTAACACCCTAGCAGATATAGCAAGCATTCCAAGGTGTGAATGTACATGGAAAATAGGAAAGCTACAGCAGCACACTACAGTCAAGACACCTAGCAGGCATACAAGTAGTGACTGTAAAGGGCAACTATTGAAGCCTTAGCAACAGAGTGCAAGCAAAAGTGAAAGGAAAGCACACACACACACACACACACACACACACATTAACAGTAGTAGTAGTTGTAGGTGTCAGTGTACATACACAGTTAGTACAGGAAACTGGAGAAATGAATGGAGGAATGTTAATCTACAACACACCTGGAAATATGAGAGAGATACCAACCTTTACACTCACAGAACATTGTCCACAGCATAACAGCATGGTCCCTGCCCTTAACATCTGAAAGGGCTACGCCTATCTCACACACCTTTTATAGCACTGTTCTGAAATCACAGTGAGAACTGCAATCAGTACACAACTGGCTGCATGCAATTAGCAAATGCTGGCTAACAATTGGTGCAGAGGCCATCACATGGGCATATGCAGATACCTACAAAAGTATGCTGTACTCCATGTCCACGCATGCAATACTTTCATTGCACCCTGAGAAGGACGTGAGAGACAGACAGAGAGAGAGAGAGAGAGAGACAGAGACAGAGACAGAGAAAACTGCAATTAAGCAGACAGAAACAAATTGTTCAGCAACAGCTACCTGAAAGCTGACAACTGGGAAGTGGAGCAGCAGGACAGAGAACCAGACAGCAACACAAGCAGCTGTGACAAACACAGGTAATGTAAAGTAATACTATAAAGGTCTACATACTGTGAACCCTCCATATGTGTCATTGGTCTGTATCCATATGTATATGAAGATGTGTAAAGGGCAGGGGACATACAGCAACTATCAGTGAAGGCTGTACATACATTTGTATGTGAGAGCATCTATGTGCACATATCAATGTTGTTTGATTGTAGGTTGTAGTGCCATGTACAAAGTAGGTTACACAGTTATGTATGTTTAGCAGTATGTTAGTGTGTGTATACAGTATGGTAGACAAATATGTTGATATACCTGTCTAACATATGGATACGTATGTATGTATGTCAACATATGTATGTGTATATATATATATATATATATATATATATATATATATATATATATATATATATATATATATATGATATGCATATATGTATACATACATAGAGAGAGAGATGTAGGAATACATAGACAGATGTAGATAGAATATTGTACAAACATATCTATGTAATGCACACATACAGATATAGATATATGTAGATACATATACATAGACAGACTGATCTGACTACCTACAGGTATGACTGTATATGACGACCTGCAACACAGCCTGTCCCACCCCTCTGTCACTCACACCCCTCTGTGCCCCTCCACATCTATAGCAATATATGTACATCAATATATATATGTGTATATGTATACGGACATATATATATATATATATATATATATATATATATATATATATATATATATATATATATACATATAGATATATCTATATACATATATATATATATATATATATATATATATATAGAGAGAGAGAGAGAGATGTATATACATTCTGAGTGAGGCACATGTGTACAGATGTATTGCAACAGGTGCCTGGTGACAAAGGCATGGAGTGAACACCAGTGTCAAATCCGGAGTACCATACCACATTCCAGATCACCTACACCAGTAACCACCAGATATGTGATTGGCTGCCCACCACTACATGTGTCAGGGGTGAACAGGGTCATGAATGTGTACAATAGTGGCCCCAATGATATTCACAGTGGCACACTATCCCTGGAATACCTGCACATGGTATGTGTCAGTGGACATGGTGAGTCAGCTATGGACATGTAGGTCGGTGTACCCCTCCACACCACATAATGGATGCCATGGTATGGACCTCACATGACAGCTACAGATATGGAGAAGGACACAGTGACATGTACAACACTGTGACAATGCACTCAAACACATTACCAATGCACAGTGACTGACAACACCACAGAGTACACATATGCTACCCACATAGAGGTTACCACTCCCGGATTTACATATGGAAGTCACACCCATGACAGATGTCCAACAACCATAGTAACACCTCACACCATCCACAACCTAAATGTCTGCTGTGTGTCATCCGTGCCACTGCAATAGAGTGCACATGTGGAGGTAAGAGTTCCTACCCACAGATAAGACATACCCTGCAATAAACCACACAGTGTTAAGAAGCAAGACTCCCCATGAGTACATGTCACACATACCCCTGCTGAATGTTAGTCAGATAGGTAATATGCCATATGAGTCACCCTGTGTAACTGTGTGACAGCAGCAGGTACCATCACACCACATGTGTCACAATGGTCAGGGTAGCAGAACAGTACGCTGCTGTAGACCCAGGGCAATAGCATATTGTATAGTATTGTATTGTAATGTAATGTATTGTGTTGTATTGTATTGGTATGTTGAGATGCCTCCTTCGTGGAGTGGAACCACTGCTGCTGTGCGCCAGTGTACAGGTACATATCCTGTAGTCAGGCTAGTGTTACATAGCACTTCTATATGTGTGTTTAGCTCCTGTCAGAGTTTATGTAGCATGCAACTGGGGATACCATCAGGTCCCATCCATGTTGTGTATTCTGCTGTCCTGCGGGTGTCTCTCACCTGGACATCTGTGATGACAGGGAGGTTACAGTCAGCTGGGATAACTATGCCTTATTTCGGGAGAGGGCGGGTGACACCTGCACTGAACCTGTCTGCCACAATGTTGTCGATATCTGTGGTGTCAGTGAAATATTTGTTGTTGTGTACTACCTATGGGCATAGAGGATGGCTCCTGACCAGGTTGCTAACATAACTGAAGAAGGCCTTCTGGTCATCTGTAGTGTCACTCTTGATTTCCCTCTCAAAGTTGCCCATGTATTTTGTATGATGGAAAATAGATCCTTACCAGTGCTGCTCAGACATGCCCTCCCTTTAGTGAATTATGCTCTGTCTTGCAGTAGCTTCCATCTTCTGTAATACAATCTGTCTATGGCTGGGGTCAACTGGACAGGATGCTGTCCCTTTGTGGAGAGTGTCTTGGTCATATATGGGATTGCATGATCCATGCATTCTCGGAGATGTCTGTAGAAAGCAATTGTGTAGGGGTCAGCATTGTGGGTTGTATCTGCCACTGGCCCAGTGGGCTGAAAGGATACCATATCACTGTTACAAAGTGTAAAGTTTGTATCTGTAATGTTATGCACTATAGTCGTTTGTGCTGGTGGTGGAGGTGGGATATGTATATCCAGGGCAATCAGTGTGTGGTCAGCTCACAGTAGTTGACGATGTAGGCCATACAGTACCTAGATACAAACCCCAGAGTGAGGAGGTGCTCTTGACCTGAATCAGTGTTCTGACTGCTGGGGTTTGGTAGTATGTCGTATGGAGTCTGCCAGGTACTGTTGCACAGTTGCTGGCTGAGCACTGATACCTGGCCATCTACATGTGTATCCACCAATAGACAGACAGATGCTACATATGTGAGATATGTTGTATCATAACAGTCGAGTAGCATGTGTAGTATGTGTGCCAAATTCTGCTGACATATATTGCTGATACCAGGTTATTTTCTTTCTCAGGTACATGGCCCACCCGCAGAATCCCACCTACTCCACAGCTGAGGATGAGGAGATACACCAGAGCCTGGTGGGATTATGCAATACTCTTTTCCCGCACCAGCCAGGATCAGCAGGAGAGGGCTGCACTGTGGCAAGACCTTGTCCGTTGGGTAAATGACATAGGCACGCATAATAGGACATATGAGCAGGTACGACATCACTGCAGTGATTTAATCAGACATGTCCGTCAGCGTCGCCGGATATCCACAGGCAACAGGTCGCCACAGGTGGTGGGTGGCTACACATCCCCACTCACCAGACTGGAGGGACTACTCATGAGTGTAGTGGCTCCAGTCCGCCAGCAACAACAACAGCAGCAGACATGCATTATGATGGAGGCTGGAGCCACACAGCAGCAAGACAGTGAACGTGCAGGTAATATGCCATATGTATAGTTGACTGTTGTGTACACTGGTAGTTAATGCATGTGTGAGGTGTGTCCTTGGTTTGTAGCTGTCACCATAGTATTTAATGTGCAAGTGTGATATCCTCAATATTAGCAGCTGACCTGTGAAAGGCGACTGTTGTACTACTGACCTGTATCATACTCAGTAACAATGGCACAGTTGTGCCCACTGACATTAGTTTCTTCACGCCTGCAGGACCCTCTGGTATAACAGCAATGCAGCCTATCCATGCTGGTGAGTGTGTATTAACAATTCCTGTAATAGTGTTAATAGTAATAGTACTATTTGGCTCACTTAGTAGTGCTCTTTGTATGCATGTAGGTGTGTCTGTGTCTGTGTGTTGATATCACGCATACTGAGTACTGTACAATTGTGTGAAACTGTGTGCATGTGTGCATGTGTGCATGTGTGCACCTGTGCATGTGTGCATGTGTGCATGTGTGCACCTGTGCATGTGTGCATGTGTGCACCTGTGCATGTGTGCATGTGTGCACCTGTGCATGTGTGCATGTGTGCATGTGTGCATGTGTGCACCTGTGCATGTGTGCATGTGTGCACCTGTGCATGTGCATGTGCATGTGTGCATGTGTGCACCTGTGCATGTGTGCATGTGTGCATGTGTGCATGTGTGCACCTGTGCATGTGTGCATGTGTGCACCTGTGCATGTGTGCACCTGTGCATGTGTGCATGTGTGCACCTGTGCATGTGTGCATGTGCATGTGTGCATGTGTGCACCTGTGCACCTGTGCATGTGTGCACCTGTGCATGTGTGCATGTGTGCATGTGTGCATCGCTGGAAATGTGTAGACATTGTAAACTGTGTTTCCTGTTTCCCTCCCACAGGTTCTGTTGCTGCTCTGGTGTCATGTAGCAGGGAACCTGAGTCAGGTGCCGTGGGTACTGATAATGATGACATCTGTGTAATGGCACAGGAAGGTATGCCAGGGTCCGCCATTGGTCAGCCGATTGACAGTACACAGCTGTCGACCCCATCAATGCACAGTTATCCTGCCAATACACCCTTTGTCACCAATGTCCCTAGGTGATGGACAGCATACAGTGGGCATTGACCAGGGTAATGTGGTATCTGTGGCACATGCCTCCCCACACAGCAGCCATGGGCATGGCCCAGAGATGATACCACACAGACAGATGTCCAGGGGTTCTCGTGGGAGCATCCATGGGCGTACTGCCCCTGTCAGACGTGCCCACAGAGGTCTTACAACCTCAGCTATGTTTCGGACTGTCATGCAGGCACAGTCATGTATGGAACGGTACACCAGACAGGGTCTGAGGGAGCTGACAGCATGTCGCACAGCCATGACTGACAGTATGCGTGACATTGCGGCTGCCATCCGTGATTTCACCGATGTCATAGACAGACGTTGTGGGGACATATTAGACCGGTTCCACAACTACATGTCCATGAGCCAGGGCGATGGTGGGCGGTTGAGGCATCGACGTGGCTGTATGCCAGCAACAGCAGCAGCTGGCAGTCATCGCGGACGACAACAGGGCCGCCTCCGTAGTGCCAGCAGCAGCCCCAGCAATGCTGGGTCTGTGCTGTCATCAGACCGCCCCAGGAGACCACGTGCACGTGGCTCTGGCCAGGCCCGACAGGGATCTGTGTCCAGTCAATGAACACCTGCTTCTGATGACAGTACCCAGTCTGGGTTGGTACCGGATACGGTCCGTAGCACCCCTGCAAGGCACAGGTACCGTGTCCGTGGCCAGAGACACTGATCTGTATGACCTGGCAGGTACAGTCTGTGGCTGTCCACAAACACCAGTATATGGCAGCCATGAGGTGGAACTGTGTGCATCCATACACACATGCAAATTGACAACACCTAGGGCTACCGCATACACGCACACACTGCATCAACATTGCCCCACCTTCTACTGCTGTCCCTCACCAACACACATACACATACATGTCAATTGGTGGTATCGGTGGCTGACTCAGGCATACCAAGTTCACACCCTGTGCATATGATGAAACTGTGCCACCTCCTGCAATCTGTAACAACTGTGCAGGTACAGGTTAACATGTTGCTGATGCACAGGGTGACCACATAGATGTGTAGTAATAGTATCATGTTGTTAACAGTACTGTGTGCTGAATTAATTGTGGGTATATCACAGCATGCCTGATGCAGTAAGTGTGTGATTGTCATGTCCTGTTGTCTACACCCATGGTAAGTACCATAGTGTATCATCTGCACATGTTGGCATACTGGTGGTAATGATGTCAACAGAAGGCTACATACATAGGTAGCACAGGGATAGGGTAATGAATGTAGTAATACACAATGATGGACATGTAAACTGCAAGTGGCATGTTGCCCACACTAGACTCTGCAATGCAGATGTTTGAGGATGTTGATATGTGTGCAGTACTACACGACTGGTACAGGACACACAGGAGCACCCTAGCACTGCATGCTCACATCTCATACCATGCTAGACAGCCCCAACACACATAACTAACTGTCACAGGAGGGAGAGTCCCCATATATGTCAGGGATACTGTGGTGGCAGGCCAGGGAGCATACATCCTACTAGGTATGGAACCACTGAGTGAAGGCTCAGTGTCTGTTATTTGACATGTGTATTACTGCAGGTATGAGCACATGGGTTTCTATCCAGTTATTGTACATCCTGACAGTACATGGTCTGTACACTTGTGTGCACTGAGACTGGACCCTAGCCATCTGACCCGTGTATTTCCATGTACATGTGCATAGTGCCTGCATATTTGCAGTGTTACCTACTGGAACTGGTACAGCTTGTTTGTTGTACAATGGACTACATGCAGCCCTGTTTACTGTAGCTTTGTTTGCATGCATGTTTGCTTGCAATTACCCTGGAATACTGATCACACCTGCAATGCATAGTTATAGAGCTTCTGTGGACTCCTAGTGCCATCTGCATAGCCTACTATATGTATGTCCATGTCCCACTTGACAGGATGTCACTGTTTGTCCTGTTCACATGTACATTGCCTGTGACACAGTGCATATGACTTACCTGGCATGTGTCCACGTGAGCAGTCATATATGCTACTGCTAACTAATAACAGGCACTACACCTTCACACATTCATCTTCTGTTGAACTACCTGCTTTGCTAGGGACGGCCTGCACCTGTCACCCTGGGCTTTCAGATATTGGCAAAGGCTCTTGCTACACCCATAGTGCCTATGTTAGGCAGGGCTCAAATGACAAACCCACCTTCATAGGTATCACAAGGGATAAGAAACTAAGAGCAATGCTACCCAACGCCAGAAGTCTAAACCTCCAGATGCATGCACCCAAAACACTCCTTGGCATGGAAAACATTGATATCTGTGCAGTAACAGATGCCTGGTTCAGGGCTACTGAGAGCACACCAGCACTACCAGGTTTAACCCGGTTGATTTCTTTGAAACAGTCACCAAGGCCATTGATGAGAGGTGGTTCACACAGCCTACCTGGACCTTGCAAAAGCCTTCACAACAATACCCCACTTGGGCATTCTAGAGAAGCTCACCAGCTTAAATATAAGCCCCTATGTCACTAGATGGATTGCACAGTGGCTCAAGGACAGAACCCACATGGTTAGCATTGCTGGAGCCATGCCAGACCCCACACCAGTTACGAGTTGTGTCCCACAAGGCTCAGTCCTGGGACCTCTCTTGTTTGGTATATATTTATTGGAGGTACAGGCCAACACGGACGGACTGTGGCTGTCCAAATATGCAGATGACTGCAAACTGGCCACCATAATCGACTCTCCAGCTGACACAAGCATCTTCCAAAGGGGCATCATAGCAACAGACAACTTGTGCCAGAGCCATGGCCTTCTGCTGAACAGTGTTTAGAAAGGGGAATGTGCATCCTGTAGTCTGTTCACCTAGTTGCCAAAAGGGACATTGTCCTCACACACACTAACCCCCCTCAGCCAAAAACACACACTTGCCAATTGCAGGATTCAAACCCCTATCTGACTATGTTATGACACTTGAGACAGATGCATTAGCAGAGCACGCTATTCGCATTACTGGGAGTTTTCCCTTCTCCTGCTATACTTATAGAGTGCTGACATCATCAGTGTTTAGAAATGGGAATGAGCATCCTGTAGTCTGTTCACCTAGTTGCCAAAAGGGACATTTCCTTCACACACACTAACCCCCCTCAGACAGACACACACACTTGCCATTCGCAGGATTCAAACCCCTACCTAACTATGTTATGACACTTGAGACGGACGCATTAGCAGAGCACGCTATTCGCATTACTGGGAGTTTTCCCTTCTCCTGCTATACTTATAGAGTGCTGACATCATCAGTGTTTAGAAAAGGGAATGAGCATCCTGTAGTCTGTTCACCTAGTTGCCAAAAGGGACATTTCCTCACACACACTAACCCCCTCAGACAAACACACACACTTGCCATTTGCAGGATTCAAACCCCTACCTAACTATGTTATGACACTTGAGATGGATGCATTAGCAGAGCACGCTATTCGCATTACTGGGAGGTTTCCCTTCTCCTGCTATACTTATAGAGTGCTGACATCATCAGTGTTTAGAAAGGGAATGAGCATCCTGTAGTCTGTTCACCTAGTTGCCAAAAGGGACATTTCCTTCACACACACTAACCCCCTCAGACAAACACACACACTTGCCATTCGCAGGATTCAAACCCCTACCTAACTATGTTATGACACTTGAGACGGACGCATTAGCAGAGCACGCTATTCACATTACTGGGAGGTTTCTTTTCTCCTGCTGTACTTATAGGGTGCTGACATCATCGGTGTTTAGAAAGGGAATGTGCATCCTGTAGTGTGTTTTCCTAGTTGCCAAAAGGGACATTTCACTCACACACACTAACCCCCCTCAGACAAACACACACACTTGCCATTCGCAGGATTCAAACCCCTACCTAACTATGTTATGACACTTGAGACAGATGCATTAGCAGAGCGTGCTATTCGCATTACTGGGAGGTTTCTTTTCTCCTGCTGTACTTATAGGGTGCTGACATCATCGGTGTTTAGAAAGGGAATGTGCATCCTGTAGTGTGTTTTCCTAGTTGCCAAAAGGGACATTTCTCTCCCACAGACTTACACACACACCAACCCCACTCACACACACACACTGAGCATTTGCAGGATTTGAAACCCCTACCTAACTATGTTATGACACTTGAGACGGACGCATTAGCAGAGCGCTATTCGGATTACTGGGAAGTTTATTTTCTCCTGCTGTACTTATAGGGTGCTGACATCATCTGTGTTTAGAAAGGGGAATGTGCATCCTGTGGGGAGGCAGACACCAAGCACACTCTGGCTAAGCTGTCATTCCCTAGGGCAAACAGCCTAGTGTTGACCTCTACACCCATATGTTTAATTGTCAAATGCACATTATTTGTTGCTGATAGACTGTTTGCACATCTTTATTGCCATAGCATTCCCTGTTTGTATGAACAACTTGTGCATCTGTGGAAGTTGTTTGCATATGGGAGGGATCCACTATATCACGTATGTCTCTGTAGTCATTTAACTGTGTGCACTGGGCAGACTGCTGTAATGTGGTTGGTTCCTGGAATAACACATAAAAATACCAGATATGTGTGTCCAACTGCTAAACCGAGATTTGGCCTAAGTGTGTGAGCATGCCCAGTTCAGCCTTCCCATGGCATGTTGTCTGACATATGTCTCATTTATCAAAGTGTGTGAGCATGCCCAGTGTGAGCATTCCATATGTTGGACTCTGCAGCCCAACACATTTGTGGATGAGTGTGAACTTCAACAAATGTCAGCCGGTTATGGTTGTGTGTTGTGTGTCATGTTGTGTAGTTACTGTACAACTGCTTTGTGTGTGAACACAACAGGATTATACTGTGCCTGCAGTGTTTGCATGGGATACTTTGCATACAGTTGTCAACATCCTTTCACACTGACCTAACACTGTAGTACTGTATAGTGTACTGGTAGTACTTTGACTGTGGTGGACAGTATCCTGGGCTTTACTGCTATCACTGCTTTACATTTCGATAGTGGGCACAACAGCCTGGTTAGGGGCCAGTTGTGTACATCTGACCATGTTGCATTCTGTTCAGATATGAACTACTTAGACCAGGCTTGTCCAACATTGGTAGTGTATTCCACAACATAGGTGTACATTTGCAAACACTAGCGATGTGCCCTAGTCCATGTCTAATGCTAGTTGGAGAGTGTGTTTGTCCTTCAACACACATTGTAAGTGGAGTTTGCCATGACATATGTCATGGTTAGTATACTGTGCCTCTGTCTACCTGTGACATGTCAGTGATACCCAGGATAAGTCTACCATCTCCCATCCACTCATCAGGATTCCTATTGAGGAAGATTGATAAGTGACTCTATGGGTAGCCTGTGCTGGGGCTCACTCATGGGTGGGGTGGCTTCTGTGTTATGGATCACGCAGTACAGCTTGTCCTATGTAAGTCAGTGCTGGGGTTCAGGTCTCTCATGTGCATAGCTCACTGCCATTCAGATTGTACAAGGTGCAGCATGTTTATTGATGCCAGCAACACAGGCAACACATGGCATCTGTGCAAGCTCTTTGATACTCCTGATGAGGTACTGTTGGGGACTTTACGGTTGATGGAGGTGTCTGCTGAGGTACATCCCACAGGGGCTATTGTAGTCAATTGTACCGCTGATGAAGGATGACTGCAGAGCCACAATGACCCCCCTTATCTAGATCTGACAGCCTTCATGATTAAGTGGGTATATGGTATGTTTCTGTAAACACTACAGCACATGTTTGTCCAATGCAGGATATCTATCACCTTGTGTCCCCAGGTCTCTCATTACATGTTAACTACATAATGGGTTAACACCTATGTGGTAATTGGTGGGCACTTACTGTATATCCACGGGGTTGACTATACACGTTTCTGCAATTAGCTTGCTGACATGGCTATGGCACCAGTTGTCTGTTTCTATGTGGCCCTTTTGTGGGATGCTTGTGTCAGCTGGTGGATCATATGTGGTGAGCAGTTTGTAGTCCTCTGCAAACATGTTCGACACAGTCCTTCCATGTTTGCCTGTACCTATGGGACATATATACCAGACAAGGGAGATCCCAGGACAAAGCCTTGTGGGATGCCAGTTATATCTGGTTTGTGGTCTGACATGGCTGCAGCATGTCTGACCATGTCTGTTCTGTCCTTGGTCTGGTTTGCAACCCCTCTACTGACATGTGGGTTTATATTTAAGCTGGTGAGCCTATCTATAATGAACACGTAGGGTATTGTATAGAAGCCTTTGCAAGGTCCAGCTACACTGTGTGGACCACATTGCCCTCATCAATGACCTTGATGACTGTTTCATTTGAGTCAAACATGTTTAGGGCAGGATCTGCACTTGAGAAAGCCACACTGGGTTGGGTCCGTGTCAGTAGGTCCCCAATATCTTTATGTCTGTGGTACATGCTGATCCTTTCCATAGCTGTGCAAACCGAGCTTCTCAGGATTCTGGGGTAGTAGTTTTCAGTATCCATTCCAGCAACACCTTTGTTGAGAAGGACCACTGTTGTTGTACACTGCTCTTTGGGTACATATTCTGTGGTAAGGCTGACATTGAGCAGTAGTGTGGTTTGGCATTCCAGTCATCTTGGAGTCCAAGTTGCACTAAGCCCAGGACACCATCTCATACCATTGCTGCTGTGTGTTTTGCTTTGTAGATGTTGGCTGTTACCTCAGCATCTGCAATGTCAGGGGGCCAGCAGTCTGCTGGGATAGATATTCTGCATTTGGGGGGGAGTTTGCACTGCACCTGTCAGGATGTATGTTGGCAATATGTGTGTGTGTTTGTGATATTTGTGTGATTCAGGGCATATCTGTGAATTCCCAACATGGTTCCTACCATCAGTTGTGAAAGCCTTGGGATTATCCTTAGTGTCCTGTACAATTTGTATCTTCATAGGTTCATAGGTTCATACTAGGCTATCCACCCTAGGGCATTTGTTAGCCTAGCCAGAGTGTGTGTGGCTTTTGCCACCCCTTGCTATGTGAATATTATGGCCATTTATGATTTGCTTTGCTGTGCCTCTGTCTGGACATGACACAGTGAAGACCCCCAGTGTAACTCTACAATCATCCATCCACTTGGCAAGATTCCTGTTGAAGAGTGTCAGTGAGGGGCTCTGCCTAACATGGAGTGGGATTCTGGTCCAGGGTGTGGGGAGCCTCTGGATTATGTATCTGTCCCACCAGCACATCCTATTTCATTATTTGTTGAGGTTGACATCTCTCACTCTCACAGCTCCGATGGATTTGAGTTTTCTGGGGTGGAGCATGTCCATTACTCCTGTGTTGGGCATGGCCTCCTACAACAGGCATGCAATGCCTCTGTGTAGGCAGTATGTGACTGCATTCAGCTGGGGTGTCTACAGCCAGGCAGCATATGACATATATTTGAGACCCTTTATCCTCTTGGTGAGGTACCTTTGAGGTCTTTCTAACTGCTGCAGGTGTCAGGTAAGGTACATCCCATATGAGGCATTGTACTAGATTATGGGTGTGATTAGAGAAAAGTATAGGGGCACAATGACCTCTGTTGACGTAGATGTGAATCCTTTCCTGATACGGTGTCAAATGTAGACAGTCTTCCTAGCCACATTGGCAATGTGGGTGTCACATAACAGGTTACTGTCCACTTGTGTCCCTAGGTCCCTGGTTACTCCTTCCATACATAATGGTTTACCACCTATGTGGTAATTTGTGGTACCTTGTTTGGTACTTGGTGGGACATTCATACTGTCCAGTGTCTTCAGGACGGCTGGGTGGGGTTATTGTGTGTGAGAGTGCGGTCTGTAGCATGCTACAGACTGTACAGCAGTCTTGCCTACAGTTAGTTGCACATGGGTGAACTCCAATGCCTTGTGCATTGTCAGTTACCTGGACGTATGGGTGTCTGTGCTGACTATGGATACTCACCCTCCTTTTATGTTTTGTTCCAGGTTTTGGGGCCATGACACATGATACGTGGTATAACCTGGTAGTGCTGGTGTGCTGTCAGGAGGCTTGCAGCAGGTTTCTGTCACTGCACAGACATCGATGTTCTCCATACTGTGGATGGCCTCGGGAGCATGCATATTGGGGTGTACACATCTGGCATTGGTCAGCATTTCCCTTATGTTTCTTCCCACTTATGTTTTCTAGGGTGGTGGGTCAGTCTTTTCAGCCTTGCCTACAAAAGGCTCTATGGAGGTGGCAAAGGCCTTATCCAATATTCAGACGCCCAGGGGTAACAGGTGCAGGCCATCCCAAGAACAGCTGCGTGGCTTGTCAAGCATGACATCCCAAGCAGGCAGACATTGCATCCCCTTGGAATGACACCAGTAAGTGTGCCACTTGCTATGACTGATCATTCCATGTTTGTACTGTGGCATTATTCTTGGTAAGGGTAGGATGCTGCAAACGGTGAGTGTCATACCGCCTGGACTACATAATCAGATAGCTCATCTATGTCTCTTTTCATGTAGTCTAGGGCGGTACATCTCAGGTCATTCACACCAGCATGGACTATGACTGCATCATATTTCTACTTGCTTTGGAGTGACCTACATACTTCTGTTATGTGGCATATTGTGGCAGCCTACAGGCAGCTTACTGTACCCTTTCCCTTGTTCAGTCTGGTGTGCGGGACAGCAGTGTGTCTGACTATGGAGTCACCTATTACAACTGTATCAGGCATGTTGTTTCTCCTTCTGGCCTGTGACTGTTTGGCACACCAGCTTTGTGTACTATGTGTTGCATGTGCTATGTTTGGAGGTTGTTTGATTGGGTGTCTGCTTTAGAGGCCTCTGTTGGTGTGCTGTGTTTGTAATTTGTGCCTCCGGGAATGTTTTTCTGTGTTTATGTGTTTGGTTTGCAGTTGTAATAGGTCTATGTGGGACTGTGTTTGTGGTGTGTGTGGTTACCTTCTCCTCCTGACTTGTTTTGGGAGTACTGAGTTGAGGGAGCTCAGCCTCCAGTTTGGATAGATGGTTGCATCTCTCACATATATTTGTATTTCTTGGGTGGAGTTGGGGGTTGTCTGTGTACTTGGGGCAGGTGTAACATTGCCTCAGGATTCACAGATTCCACTTGTTGTGGCTGGCCTTAGTGGATTGTATGTGTGGACAGATTTTATTGCCATACTACTGATCAGTGATTACTTCATTGTTTATGTTTGCTCTATCATGTAGTAGCTTCCTCATTCTCTTGCATGGTTTGGTTATGGCTGGTGTCCACCATGCCAGATTTCTGCAGTATGGCATTGTGTCTTGTTTTAATTTAGGACTGCATAATCCAAGCATTCCTGGCAGTGTTCATGGAATGGCTGTATTACAGGTTCTGAGGTGTGGCCCATATTTTGCACCTGCACGGACCTTTAATGGATTCCACATCAGTTTGGAGGAGTGCAAATATTGCTTAACACATGTTTTCCACTGTGGTTTTCTGGCCAGGGACTGTGGTCAGGATTTGGATATCCAGTGTGATTACTCTATGGTCTGGTTTTACCAGTGAGCAATACACTTCTCATCTTGCCATCCAGTACCCATGTTGCTGATTATCACATCCAGTATGCTTACCCCTCTTGTGGGAGTGGTACGTTGTTCCTGGGCCTTTTGGTTTATGGATTCTATGAACTTTTGTCCTACACTGTTGGAGCTAGTATAATGCTCCCAGTCTATGTCTGGGTATTTGCAGTCACCCAATATAATGTGGTTTGGAGGACTTGATATATTCATGTATTCCAGCATAGGCCGGATGCAGTTCCTGGTGTTGGGACAGTAGTCTGTAGCAGGCTATAAACTGGGGGGCAGTTTTAGCCACTGTTACTTGAGCATGGCTAGTCCATGCTGCTTTTGTTGTGGTACCGACATGTGGGTGTGGTTATCCTTGACAATTCTTGCTAGTCACCCTCCTTTTGTAGCTTGTTCCAAGTTTTGAGGCTGTACAGCACAGTATGAGGTGTAACCTGGTAGTGTTAGGGTGCTGTTGTGAGCCTTGCCTCAGTTTTCTGTTACAGCGCAGATATCAACATTCTCCATACTGGGTGAGTTTAGACTGCATGCATCTTGCTGTTTCAACTTATCCCTTATCTTATTCTTATCCCTTCTGATACCTATGGAGATAGGTTTGTGTTTTGAGCCTTACCTATTCAGGGCACACTGTGGGTGACAACAGCCTTTGCCAGTATCCATACGGCCTGCACTGATAGGTGCACGCCAGTCCTAGCAGGTGGTGCATCATGTCATGCTCAGCATGTCATCCCAGACTGGCACACATTGGATCCCCTTTGACTAACTGCGATACTTCAGTCAATTGTTGCACTTGATCATCTCATTGTCATGTTGTGGCATGATGCTTGGTGAGGGTAGGATGTTAGTCAGGGTCCTCAGGTGTGCATATAGTACATGGTGTTACATTACTTAACACATAGCATTCATGCCTCAGGTGGTGCTGCAGGGCTGTCTCTGTCGGATGCATATTACACTTCCCTGTACATGTTTGAGAGCAGGTTGTGTCATGTTAGGCATCCCTGTTACTATATGAGTGAGTCAGAGAGGGGTATCATTCCCAGGGTTCCTACTGAGCCAGTGTATGTGCTATGCGTTGCCTCTTTGCCAAGGCCAGGGCATACTGGGCACGCCTCCTTCTGCCTACTGGGGCAGGCTCAGGTTGTTCCTCCTCCGAGTCACGCTCTGCCTGTGATGGCCTTGGCAATGGTGGGGGCTGTTTGGCCCGGCCCTATGCTGGTCCTGCTGCAGCTGTTTTCGCAAGATCATATTATGTAGCATAGCACATACCATGACAATTTGGGTACATGTAGTTGGTGTGTACTGCAAGGCTCCACCAGATGTGTCCAGACACCGGAACCGTGACTTGAGCAGCCCAAACACACGCCCTATTACATTACGTGTTTGTGCGTGTGCCTCATTATGGCGTTCCTGTTCAGGTGTGTGTGCGTTTCTGATGGGTGTCATCAGCCACGGCTCCAGTGCATAACCTGCATCCCCACTAGGTGTCCGTGCGGGATGTCCCCATTGGCAAATGTCTGGTACAGCTGCGTCAAATGCCAGATGTGGGAATCGTGGTAGCTCCCAGGACAGCCAGCACACACATTCATTATTATGCCCTGGGCATCACACACGACCTGGCAGTTGATGGAGGGGAAGCCCTTGCGGTTGATGTATGCCCTACCGCGCTCACCGGCTGGTGCTTTGATGCGTATGTGCGTGCAGTCTATTGCACCCAGTACCTCAGGGTATTCCGCTATTTGCTGGAAGAGACGCATATTGCTGGCCAATACCTCACGGGCATTGGGGAAATATACATGATCACCGACATGTGCTGACATGGCATCCAGGAACTGGTGCAGTACCCTGGAGGCTGATGCCTGTGATATCCCCATCATATCACCAGTTGGTCTCTGGAAGGTACCTGTTGCTAGTATTCTTAGGCCAACACATACCTTGGTTTCCACTGGGATGGGTTCCCCTCTGTTGGTTCTGTGTGTGAGGCGTGGCCTGCACAGCTCCACTATTTGCTGCAGGAGGTCTCTGTCCACTCTATAGCGCTCTACTATCTCCAGCTCATGTAACCCGTGGTAGGTGACCCTGGGCCTGTACACTCTTCTCCGCCTCCTCACTGTGGGTTGTCTGGCACCATCTGCATTGTCACCACCCTCAGCAAGTCGCCTATGTCTCATTATGACAGCTATGGCAGCCCCTAACATTTCTGCTCTGAGTGAAGCTTTTTCAGTTTTCACTTCTATTAGCTTACTCCTGTCTTGCAGTGTCTCTTGAGAGAAACATTCTGCACTGCTGTTTGCAGAGTTTTAAGTGCTGGGCTGGGCTACTATTCTGCCTGTGTAATTGCCTGCATCTAATTGTTTTCACCTGCTAGCTCCAGCAGTATTCCCTGCTAACTTCCTACTACATCTGTTGCTTCCTTTTTCCTTTCTGTTTCCTCAGGGAGGAGCCATGTGCAAACCAGCAGAAACACGCTCACAGTGGCTTACACGCGCGCACACATACTTACACAGTTCAGAATCTGCTTATTCGGTTTAAAACGCGTGCACGCCCGTGCAAACGGTGTTAAACATCTCCCAACACACTGCCACATGCTCAGTCTGCCTTACACGCCAAGACACTGCCTTACACGCCAAGACACTGCCTTACTGGCGCGCGCACGCATACACATCCAGCAAGAAACTTTGGTGTAGGCAACAGTGTACACCTTCCATTTCTTGACTTTCTCATGCTTACTTAGTGGCACACCTCTTTCCATGATATCTGTCTGACATCTGTCATGTAACTCTAACCTCCAATGAACTGCATTTCTTTCTACCATTCCCCCCTGTGATGTCACCTATCTCCTACTCTGTTCCTCCCCCTTCTGTAACTCTTACACTACTCAGAATGTGCTCATTTGCTATGTGACAGTGGAATTCAGTATCCTTACACTCATTTGCATCAGATTGCCTACTAATGCTTAGTTACATCTCTTAGACTCAGCTTCCCCCCTTAGCAACCACTACACGGTGGCCATGTTGGTTTTGGTCTGCTGGTCCCTGCATTGACATTCCATGTATTGCATAAAACCCACATTTGTGGGTTTAAATCCTTCGTTTTTATGTTCTATGCAGCGCAGCCCGTTTGCACAGGGCTGCGCTGGGTTTAAACATCGGCAATCGCCGAAAACAAAATATATATTTTTTATATATTTGCATCAGGTTACCTTGCCAATGGCCATATATTTGGCCATTGGCATGCTGCCTGACACATATCCACCCTTTATTTGGAGCTGACATGGCTCCATTGCTGTTTTTGCAGAAACGTACTCAGTTGTCAACTGAGTACATTTCTGCAGCTAAAACGGCTCTTACACGGGCTGTTCTGGGCTTCCTGGATCGCTAATCATCCTTATTTGCATGCTATTCGACTGCAAGTGAGGTGATTAGCTTATCCACGCCCACTCCGTATAAGAGACGTTTTAGCTTGACTCTTACATGGACTTTGGGCTGTTCCTGGATCGCGAAGGCTGCATGGAGTCTTACACTACTCTTAGACTCCGTGCAAGCCTTCGTGAATCCGGCCCTAGATCTTTCTGGATGATAGTGCTCATCCTTGGATTTTTATGTTCTGAAGTTAATAAAGTGGATTCTGCATTCTACAACTGTGTTGATTTGCAGCCTGTATTACTTTGAGTGGGTTCAATCCAGCTACTTCTGGCTTTTGTGTTTATCTGCTTCAGTTTGTACTTTGTGACTTTTTTGGTGTTAAGGAAAAGCCTGGCTTCAGTATCAAGACAACTAGGCATTGCTCTTTAAATGCAACTTGTAACTTGAAGTTAGAAAAAGTTACTTTTCTTTAGAAGGCAAAATGAAATAAAAATGACTAAAGGTCAGTACATACCAATAAACTTTATTCAAATATGAATTAAAAGCTTAATAAACTGTATATACTGTTTATTTAACTTTAATCCAGTATTGACAATGGATATGAATATTCCTATTACATTTTGAGCTCTTTGACCCATAAATCTTTATGTATATGTTTGATTAGCTTGTGTCACTAATGCTGATTAGCAACAATACATCTGAAATGGCTTTCTGTTTTCCAAACTAAAGAATGCTAAGTTAACTGCTAGTCATTGTGTAGCCAGGAACTATTAATTGATACTGGCTTTTGGCTGATGAGACTTCATTGCTCCATTACCACTGCTAGCAAAACAGTTACGCAGTAAAATATCTAAATATATCCCTCGTATGTCTGTGTGGCCACATTCTCCAGAATTCCATCAAATTATCTTGTAATTTTTTTTCAGTCTGCCTCACTTAATTGTCTTTTACCAATATATGTGTGTCTGCATGTGTATATGCATGTGTGTGAGCGTGTGTGTTTCTGTGGGTTTCTGTGTTTGTGTATGTGTGTGCATGCGCATGTATGCATGTCTACGTGTATGTATATGAGTGTTTGCGTGTGCCATACCTCTCAAGTGTAACTCATTACGAGCAACATTCTAGTCTTGAAAAGTTCATGTTTCTCGAAGTTCCACATTGAAAGGGTCTGTCATAGATTCAATGTCAGCAATTTTTTTAACTGGTATCAATGGTAAATAGAACTGAATCATATCATTTCATTAAACAAACTATTCTGTAAGTAAAAATATCACATTTTAACCATCCTATGAGCTTCCTAGTTGAAGTTGTTAGTAAGCTGTTCCACATTTTGCCCTTTTGTTCAACATTATGGGAGGCAGTGTTCCCCATTTTGTTGATGGAAAGTTGAGAGCTATGGTGTGTGTGTGTGTGTGTGTGTGTGTGTGTGTGTGTGTGTGTGTGTGTGTGTCTTCGAACAACTTTCTTATATGTTCTTTTGAAAGAAACACCATGGCTATTTAAACTCGTTATAATGTGATATTTCAATGTGATGTTCTCTTGTATTACTCTTATACTTGGTAGATATAAACTTTTGTTCCCTGAAATACTACAGCCCCTTTCAATCTCATTTGTTTTTCTATATAAGCGCAGTTGTTCGCAACTGGAGACTTATTAAGCACTGTCATGAATTTGTCAGAAATACTGGAAACTGAAGATAGGTGGATTGGTTTCTTTGCTAACTCATATGCTAGAAAACTTTAATGAAAGGGTATACTTCCCATGGCACAGCTTAAACAACTGTAGTGGAAAATGTGTCATTGTATCTGTATGTATTTTCAGCATGTTCAAGAATGAACATGCTGTCAAATGGCAAACTGCTTTCACAGTAAGTTGTCTAAGGGCTGACATTTGTTCTTGCTTGGTATAGCTATTAACACAGTGTATGACATTAATAGCAGAAACATAGAGGGTGCCTTGTACTAGCCTTTCTTATTTCTTAAACTTCTTGTCTGTAAGGGGCACACAAACAAAAATGCTACTGTATATGCACACACACACACACACACACATATATATATATATATATATATATATATATATATATATATATATATATATATATATATATATATATATATATATATATATATATATATATATATATATATATTTTTGTAACCAGCAGTAATAACTATTGAGAGGTGTTTATTTCTGTTAAAGGACTTATCAAATTTTTTTTAAAATTAGGTGAACTAACACCGGAAATAATGATGTCTTCCCTTTGTCTCAGAATGTTTTGTCAATAATTATTTGCCATTAGGTCAAGGCACAACCTGTAAATAGCCAGAAATTAGTACCTGCTCAGCATATTCACTTGAAACCAGTGAAATTTTAATACTATAAATGCAGACGAGAAGAGTTTAACTCTGGGAATGGACTTTAAGCAAGGTCTTGAATGACACAGCCATTATTTGGTAAGCCATTATTTTCAAGGATCAGATATTTTACTAAAATGTCAACTATGCAGTGAATAATGCATGTATATGATTGTTTAGAATGATTAGTAGTGTGATAGCCGTACACTGGCCCAGCAATCAAGGAGGCTCAATCCTTACCACTAATACTAGTGAGGGGTGTCCATATAGGGAAAGGATAATAAATATACACACAGTAAAGTACAATTTTCCTTAAGAGCACACAGAGATCACAGTCAGTCTGGGGCTGGATTCACCCTTGCTCTCCAAGTCCCCCATAAGACTCCCCACTGGCACAGCTATAGGGTCCAGATCTCAGCCTAGTGGGCAAGCTAAAACCTCCAGCACCCTCTCTGTCCAACCAGTGCTTCATGTCCCTGCCCAAGTAGCTCACACACACACACACACACACACACACACACACACACACACACACACACACACACACACACACACACACACACACACACACACACTTTGAGATAAGAAAAAAAATAAAAATAAATAAAGAAGATACTACGTTTACTGAATTCATCTCGTGTGGTGATTCCTGTGGATCCTATACTACTACTACTTTGAGATAAGAGTTTATACAACCACACAGACACTCCAGGGGAAGGCTGGCACAGGTTCTCCAGCTGTGCTCCTTTTACCCAGACTATACAGTAGTACCACTTGGAACCAGTCATTAATATTTTATGAGCTACTAAAAGGCCCTTATGAAAGGGTGTCTAATTATACTGTGCAATATTATAATCCAAATGCTAAGTGCGACTGAACAGCAAGGCTATTGGAGTGGCTTTGTACAATATCACTAAATATATATATATATATATATATATATATATGCATTTGCAATGTACTCTAGTGCTTAAATTATCACTACACAAAACATCCACAGTTGAAAGGTTTAAAAATATTTAATAATAAATAATAAAAACACAAGACAAGACTTCTTACTACACAGTGCTAGTCAAGAGTTCAGACACAGGAAAAAGCATAAAGTAATAGAGTAGAATAGGTCTGACAAGAACCGGGTACTTTTGCATTAAAGAAGTGTTTTTAACCCGGTGCTACATTCTGCTATTAAAACCTTTGAACAAGGCTGAGAAGTAGAGCTAAAGAATCTTTTGGATACTAAGTCTGTTTATAGCTATGATAACTTAACTTCGTGTGAAAACATAGCTCTTGTAGAAATTATTAAAATGAAAGATAGGTTTATGAAAGCTATCAAACATAATGTGATGTTTATCATAGACAGTGAATTGTACAAACAGAAAATTCTGAATATATTGGTCTCTACTCATAGTTATAAACATATGCTATACACAGTCTTTAAGAATTATAAGTAACAGACAATTTGCTACAGGACATATTACAACAAGGCAAAATACGGCTTGAATTATATGAACACTTGACATTTGACAGACATAGGACTGTGTCTTTACTTAGGGTGCCCAAAACTCACAGAAATTACAGAGACTGTCCATTTTGGCCCACTGTATCCAGAAGTGGGATGAAGGCAGAAGTTATTTTAATTTATATGTGTTTTGGACTAAAACCTATAGTATGAAATACTCAGTCTTACATTAAAAATGTTTGGGACTTCTTGAATGCTCTCAAGTCATTATGAATTTCCAAGTACTGAAGTTTGCATGTTTTCTGTAGTCATGGAATCTTTACTCACATCTGTTTGTATGTGGACATTTGACTGTTTCTACTAATTTCAGAAGTTTTAAATGAATCTCTTATGACTGTTACTTGATTTAATATTCAAAAAATAACATTTATTTTTAATTATTAGTATTACCATGGAGTACAGGAGTACGTATGGGTGCTGCAGTAGCACCCACTTTTGCCAATTTAGTTTTTATTAACTGGGAAAGCAAACATTTGTTCACAGCTCTCTTTTTGACAATGTAATCTTGTACAAAAGATACACGAATGATTATATTGTATATGGAAGGTAGATAGAAATTTGATTTTGTTATTTATTAACTGGTTGAGGTCTAATACTTTTTACATCTTACTTTAAATGGAATTGATGTGAATGTTATTTTTAGACATGAATATTTTGTTAGCTAGCCGATAACAGGACTCAAAGCTCCCAATACAGGAACATGATTTTTGTCAATAAATATACTGATTACCATAGCCAGCACCAGTTTGTATGAAGTATAACATCACTAGATGCCAATATATAAGATTATCAGTTTTTAGAAAAATGGACTTCCATATTGATTTTTTTGAAGATGGAGGATATAACTGTAATATTTCATACAAGAAGTAGCTTGTAACACATATGTGAAGTTTCAACCCATTTTGATTTACAGTATTAATAAAAACAATCCCCGGGATTCACGAACAAAAATTTTCCATGCAGGAACAGTGTAGCTGCTCCTGCACAGAAAATGGCTGCCTTGCGAAGCAGATACGTGCCGTTTTGATGTGCACAAGCGCTCTAACACTGTTCTTGCCTGGAAACCCATGCAGGATGCTAATCACCTCATTTGCTGGTGAAAACCATACAAATGAGGTGAATTAGCAATTCACCAACCTGCCAGGTTTCTGTCCAGGAACAGTGTTAGTTGCAGAAATGTATTCGGTTACTAACTGAATATATTTCTGCAAAAAACACAACAGAGGCATGTCAGCTCTCACTAAAGCATATATTAGAGCAGTTATGCATGCCAATGGCCATTGGCATGCAAAACCGCTCCCTATGAATAAAAATTAAACTTTTATTTTTGTTGGCCGATCTCGGCCATTGAATGTATAAGTGGCACATGAATGGGAGGGGGCAGGAAATAAAAAAAAAGGGGGAAAACATAAGTATTATGGAAATCTGCATTCTGCCATTATATTCAATGGTATGCAGAAAGTAAACAATGGCAGAGAACAGTGGTTGCTAAGGGGGAAGGCTTGTATGTAGTGCAGTAACTAGGGATTAAGGCAGTGGGGTACGTTAATGATAGGACTTATACTGAATCACAAATTTCTTCTAAGTGTCACACTGCACCTAACCATGTAGGTGCTCTAACTCCACCGTGTAGACAGGAGGAGCAACTAACATGAAAAGGGTGTGTGTCATGCTTGCTGTCAGCACATTAGAGCTCTGTGGGTTGGGTTTGTACTTAGCTAAGCACAGCTAGGCGAGGGTGTGTGTCTGAGGCTGTATAGTCTTATTCCATGAACTGAGGAGTGTGTTCACAGCCAGTGGAGGGCCATTTCTTGCTGATTACACTAGCTAAATGGCTCTGGGTGGCGTGCTGGTGATTAAACAGGAAGGACATAGGAAAATTGAAAGCACTCATTAATACAGCTGGCAGGTGGCTGCACAGCTGAAAACGAGATGTAGAAAAGAAAATAATAAAGGGCAACTGCACAATAAAGGAGAAATTAAGTAGAAATCACTAATATGGGACTCTTGCAACTCACAATGGGCCAGGTAAAGCACACAATAATACAGCTGGCAGGTGGCAGCATAGCTGAAAATGGGAGTAGATGTAAAAGAAATTAAAGGGCAACAGCACAATAAAGGAGAAATGAAGTAAAATCACTAATATGGGACTCTTGCAACTTACAATGGGCAGGCAAAGCACATAATAATACAACTGACAGGTGGTTGCATAGCAGAAAGTGGGAGGAGATGTAAGTAAAAAAATAATTAAAACAAGGCAATAGCAGAATAAAGGCAATTATGCACAAATTACCACTAATGCCTCTAACACTCACAATGGCCAAGTCAAAGCCATGAGTAATATAACTGGCAGCTGGAATGTATCATAGTCAGCCAATCATACAGGCAGCATCTGCAGCACCACAGTATAAAGTATGGAAACACCTTACAGTCTGTTTTTTCCCACAAACTTTGCACCATTGGTGTATACATGTGGGGGAATTTTAACTGGAAAAATGTTAGGGGCTGCCATTGCTTTGAGCCATCAATATGCGGTAGAGACTGAGGGCAGACAGGAGGATGATGCTGACAACTGCCACAGACCAAGGAGGAGGATAAGAGTGTTCTGACCCAGGGTAACTCACCAGGGGCTACATGATCTGGAGATAGTAGTGCTACAGGGTGGACATAGACATACTTCAGTAGCTCATTGAGCTGTGCTGGCCTCAACTCAGAGCTAGAACCAACAGAGGGGAACCCATCCCAGTGGATACCAAGGTATGTATAGCCTTAATAATTCTAGCTACAGGTACTTTCCAAAAACCTACTGGGGACATCATGGGGTCTCACAGGCCTCTGCATCCAGGGTGCTCCACCAGTTTCTGGATGCCATGCTACCACATTCCAGTGAGCACATTTACTTCCCCAACACCTGTGAGGAGAGGACCAGCAATATGTGTCTCTTCCACCATGTAGCAGAATACCCCGATGTACTGGGTGCCATAGACTGCACGCACATCCACATCAAAACACCAACCAGTGAACAGGGTAGGGTCTACATAAACTGCAAGGGCTTCTCCTCCATCAACTGCCAGGTTGTGTGCAATGCTCAGGGCATTATCATGAATGTGTGTGCTGGCAGCCCTGAAAGTTATCATGACTCCCACATCTGGCATTCGTCACAGCTGTACCAGACATTTGCCAGTGGGGGCATCCTGTATGGCTATCTGGTGGGGGATGCTGGCTATTCACTGGCGCCGTGGATAATGACACCCATCAGAAATGCACACACGCCCACACAAGAGTGCCATAATGAGGCACACGCACAAACCAGAATCATTATAGAGCATGTGTTTGGGATGCTCAAGTCACGGTTCTGCTGCCTTGACATATCTGGTGGAGCCTTGCAGTACTCTTCAGCCACATGTGCACACATTTTCAAAGTATGTGACATGCTACACTATATGATCCTGTGGAAGCAGCTGCAGCAGGAACAGCATGGGGAAGGGCCACACAGGCCACCACCATTGCCAAAGTCCCCACAGGCACAGAGGGATTCACAGGGGGAGGCCCCTGAGCCTGTTTCTGTAGGCATTCAGAGGCATGCCCAGTATACTCAGGATTTGGCAAAGAGGCAATGCGTAGCACACACACTGACACTTTAGGGACCCCATGGACTGACACCTCTCTCTGATTCGCACACAGAGTAAAATGGATGACACACACATCACATTACCTGTAACTTACCATGTATAGGCGGGTCTATGTTAAATGAACGAACGATCATAATGTCGAGTACACCATAATTGACACACTATGATCATAAGTTCAAAACCTCAAACCCTTAAAAGCCTGAAACAAACAAAATCAAAAGATTTTGTTTGTCCCACACCTCCCCTACACTAACATACAAAACACACACACATCCAACCAATGCAGACAAACCCCTACACACTCACATCATTCAAACACTAACACACCTACACAAGCACACCTACTTTTAAAATAAAGTGGTGGGGCTTTGCCTTCACACCCCCGATGTGGGGGGGCTGTGCCTCCCACACACCCCCTAACTAAATATACCAACTCCGAGATCGCTGTAAGTTGGGGAAAGGGCAATTTCCCAGTAATCGCAGGAAATTGCCCTTTCCCCAATGTACAGCGATCTCGGAGTTGGTATATTACACAAAGCAGTCTGTGACATAGCCATTCCGAACAGTGTAGCGTGTCTACATCACACACTACACTGACTAGGATGGCTGACCAAAACATGTTGGAACTCCAAATTTTGGCATTTGGAGTGTCCAATTAAATGAACAATCGATCAAAGGTTGTTGAGTATGTTGTACTCGACATTTTGATCATTCGTTCATTTAACATACACCCGTATAGGCAGTGTACTGTGTACATCCAACATAGGCAGCCTTCAAGCACCATCCTCACAAGTGCTGCAAGCACAAGGTAAGTCAGTCTTTGTAACAATAAATGAATGGAATAGTATGTTCTGCTAGCATATCTATGGTAATGCTGCATGCATGCAAGGGAATGGGGTGGCCTACTGGGATAGCAGCACACAACAGACAGCTATGTGGGCCACCAGGAAATATCTGGCCAAAACTGGCCTCCATACACTATGCAATAGTACCCAAGCTGGCAAATTCCACTGCAGTATAGGTGAGCGGGCAAGTAAGTGTGGGTCATAGGTCACAGGCATGGATGTCAGGGCGGGGGTCCCATAACCACCCCTCACACCCACAGAGCAAGTCAGCTGTAGAAAACCACAGAGAAATGTCTTGTAAACACAGACAAATTGTGGCAATGTTGAATTAGCCCCCTACAGACTCACACAGTGATAGCACAGCAGGACGCACAGTTGCAGTAAGGCTATGAAGGGTAAGAAGTCTGAAACTCAAATGTATGCCAGTACAATCTGAACTGGGCTCTTTACTGATATGCCTCCAGTCCCCAAGTCAGGGAACAATAGTATGGTCAATGGAATCAAAATGTAAAGGAAATACTAGCACAGTCTGTGCAAATGTGTGCAGTGGACAGGTGTGCCCCCCCCATATACCCACACAAATGCAGTAACATATATGTTTGTATGGAAATAGCAGCATAGCACACATTGGCAGGTCCATACCAATACACATGAAAAAATGTTGCCTGTCCACAATATGCAGGGGTCAATGAGCTATGTGTATGTGTGGTTAATACTGTCTGGATCTGGCCAGCATGTTCTCCTGGCAGTTGTCTGGTACTGCCCTAGGTACAGTGCTGTCTTTGACATGGCCATGTGTAGATAACTGCAGTGCCAACTGTTATGCATGTCAGTGACACCCACTGCTCTGCCACTGACATACCTGGAAGTTACAGTGCTATGTGGAATATGCTACACAAATTACTGACATGTTGAAGGATGTGTAGCAGAGGTGCCAGTGCTGTGTTGTACTGTTGCCAGTGGTCAATCTCAATAATCCTTTTTCTCATGTTTCCTTTTAAAAATAATGGACATGCTTGCACAGTTGAATGCACTCTATACCCACACCCATAACTCACAACCTCTGACAGCAAGATGTCTGGAGAAGGGCAGAAAGAAAAGTGGAACAAAGGCACAATGATAGGCATGTGTTGTAAATATCACCCTTACATACTAAGAAAGTTGGTAAGGTGAGGGGTCTGCAGTAGCGGGAATGGTCTAAAGGTTATGTATTCTGAAACAGTAATGCCTGTATTATTTTGTAACATCACAATTCAATTATATGTAACTAACTTGCCATAAAAACACATGTGTATGTAGAAAAGATGGAACTTCTAGCCAAACACCTGGACAACCTGCCAAGAAATGTACAGGTCAGAGGTATACACACACAAGGATATGACATCTCAGGTTAGAAAGATACCACACAAGCAGGAGATCCCCAGCCAGTATATCTCCAGGTTGCTGGACTGTTTACACAGCTGTGTGTTATTACTACACTGCTTGTAATCACACCTCACAAATGACTCTGTTGGGCAAGAATTTACATAGCTGCCCTCATAATATTGGTCTATGCATCATACAATTATTATTCCTCTGGTAAAGCACTGTGATGATCTGAGGATATCTGGCACTAGGTAATGACACAATACACTGGAGTTTCAGACTACAGATATGTCAGAAAATGTCTGCTACACAAAACAAGTATCCTGAGGAAACTTCTGTGTACTCCTGAGAGGTATTGCTGTAACACACAAAGCTCTGGACTGGCGTACACCTATCCCTGGAATGGAGACCCACTCTAAGTATAGAAGGTAACACTGGACATGCTCCTGCACTTAGAGAATCACAGGACATGTTGGAACCCACATTGGAATATATGACTGTATTGTGTATATATGTCCATGTATACAGACAGCTATGTACACCTCAGCTGTCCTCACACACACATATCAGACAAGATTACCCTCAGCTAGCTGTAGGTGGCCCATATGTGATATATCTGCATCTGTTGCATCAGATACACATAAACACACACACACACACACATATATATATATATATATATATATATATATATATATATATAGATATATATATATATATATATATATATATATATATATATATATATATATATATATATATATATATATCTATGGGCAACAGATAACATATGTCAAGCATACACACACATAGATGTGGGGAACTGAGAGACAAACAATGATACAGAGAGAGACACAGGGAGACACAGACACTGTGAGTCACACACACAGATACCCTGAATGGCATACAGTAATGTCCTGCTGTTGAAAGTGACATCCCAGATGTAAACAGTTGTACATGCCAGCATAAAAGGTGAGTCCCATTGTGTAATAGTACTGAGGTTGAGTTTATAATATCACATCACCTGCCTGTGTGTGTGTGTGTGTGTGTGTGTGTGTGTGTGTGTGTGTGTGTGTGTGTGTGTGTGTGTGTGTGTGTGTGTGTGTGTGTGTGTGTGTGTGTGTGTGTGTGTGTGTGTGTGTGTGTGTGTGTGTGTGTGTGCGTGTGTGTGCGTGTGTGTGTCTCCATAGGTCCAAGTATTAGGAGACTCTACCCACTCAGTATACATCACATTACCCTATTTCACAAGATCTGCTGCTGTCATTCACCGTAGAAGTACCATTGGACACTGATCCCTCCTATAAGCTCTGTAGCACGTGCAATAACTGTCTAACACTATAGTACAAATAACTAAATAGATAGGGGTTCTAATATCAATACTGACAGTTGTGTATATGAGAGTGGGGGTGTGTTTGCTTTTTTGTAGGTAAAACAGTTTTAGTCCATTCCCACCCACAACACTTCCCTGTGCCCGAGTTTATCAGTCCTGCTGATGTCATTCCCCTTATTGTTACCTTTAGCCAGTTGCCAGCCAGTTAAGCTCTGTAGTGTGTGTGATAACTGTGTAGCACTATAGTACAAGTCAGTTGCTAGACAGGGGTTCTAATCTCAGATCTGGCAAATGAGTGTGTATGTTTGTAAGACAAAGTATTTTGATAAGTCTCACACACACTGCCCTACTTTATCAAGCCTGCTGATGTCATTCCCCTTATCAGCACCTTTGGCCAGTTGTCAGCCTAGCAAGCTCTGTAGCATTTGTGATAACTATGTAACACTATAGTGCAAAGAAGTAGATAGGCAGGTGTTCTACTCTCAGATCTGGTAAATGTGCATGTGGGCTATACATGTGTGTGTGTGTAAGTGTGTATGTTTGTAGGAAGAAGGATTTTGATAAGTTACCCACCTACTGGCCTACTTTATCAGTCATGCAGATGTCACTCCCCTTATAGGTACATAAGTGTGTACTAGGCTAATGGCCCTGGAGCCATTACAAGCCTAGTCCATAGACATGCCCTGCTATTGTACCACCTGATGTTAGTTCCCAGTGCCCCCATAAAATAGAGCCACTGGAGTGATCCCTGGGATGAACTTTCTATTACCCATCCACTCATCAAGATCTCTCTGCAACAGGGTCATCTAGGTGCTTTGCTTGACATGTATGGGAAGTATATTCCAGACATTTGCAGTCTCTGGGTGAGGAACCTGTCCCCCCAGCATGTTCTGTCAATTGTGGTAATGAGGTTGAGGTATCTGGAGCATGTGGTATGGAGGGATTGGAATTTATTTAGCTGTAGCATTTCTAACAGAGCTGGATCAGACATGGCTTTGTAAGTCAAGCAGAGATCACCTCTAAGTAGGCAATATGAGACAGAGAATAGTTGAAGTTTTTAGTCTGTCCATATAGGACAACTGTTTAAGGCCTAGGATCATCTTTGTGAGGTACTTTTGTAGCCTCTTCAGTTGTTACAGGTGTCTAGTGAGGTACATGCCAAATGGGGCATTGTATTCTATGATTGACCTGATGAGGGAAGAGTAGAGGGGACAATGACCCCTTTCTTCCTGGATGCAAAACCCTTAATAATGAGATGTGCCACATAGAAGGACTTTCTGACCACAGTGGCAATGTGGTGGTCAAAAGAGAGGTTGCTATCAACCTGTGTTCCCAGATCTCTTATAACACCTTCTGTGTTCAGTGGACTACCATTGATGTGGTAATTTATGGGAACTGAGTTTTTCCCAAAGGGAATGTCAACACATTTTTTGGCATTGAGCTTAAGGCCATGGTTCTGACACCAGTCATTGGTCTCAGTGAGGCCTTTCTGCAGGATGTCAACATCACTTGGGGAGTTAATAATAGCTCCCAACTTGCAATTGATTGCTAACTTTGTCAACCAGAGTCCCTTCATGTTGGCCTGGACTTCAGAGATGTATATACCAAACAGGAGAGGACCCAGGACCAAATACTGGTTGACAGGGGCACTGGTAACTAACTTTGAGGGGCATGATGCCAGGGAATCTTCTTGGGCTAGTCTTATATAGACTCCAGGGCCATTAGCCTAGTACACATCTATGAACCTATGAACCTGTGGGACTCCACTCATGACTGGTCAGCAGTCTGACTTGGAGTCAGCTACTTTCACACTGTGGGTTCTATCTGTGAGCCAGTTTGCAACCCACTTAGTGATATAGGAGTTGATGCCTAGCTTAATGAGTTTTTCTATGATTTCTGCATGGAGAATGGTATCAAAGGCTTTGACCAGCTCAAGGTAGACTGTATGAACCACCTTGCCTTCTTCCACAGCTCTGTTGACTGACTCAAAGAAGTTGACCAGGTTGAGCAGGCATGATCTACCCTTCACAAAACCAAACTGTGTGGTATCCAGAGTTTGGAGATTCCCTATATCCTCATCTATTAGGTCCATAATGAAGTGTTCCATAGCTTTGCATATCAGACTTGTCAGGCTAATGGGGCAGTAGTTCCCAGGGTCTGTAGTCACTCCTCCTTTGTGGAGAGGGATGACTGTAGCAGTGCACCATTCAATAGAGAAAAAGCCTGAGGTGAGGTTGTGATTGAACAGGGCACTGTGTGGTGCCGGTTCACGCTGTAGTTCATGTAGAACACAGCCAGGGATATTGTCAGGTCCCATAGAAGCTGTATTTTTAGCCTTGGACAATGCTGTTTTAACCTGTGCAGCAGTAATACTGGGTGCCTGGCAATCTACTGGTATTGTGATTGGTCCTTTGGGGGGAGAGAGGGGTTAAGTTGGCACTGAATCTGTTTGCCAGTATATTGGCAATATCTGTTGGCTCGGTATAAGAGGTACCATTGTGCAGTTGCTCAGAGCAAATCTGGGTATTGCCGTGGAGATTCTTTACATAACTATAGAAGGCCTTATGGTTGTTTTTACTATCCGCTGCAATTCTGTTTTCATAGCTAGCTCTTTAGGATTTGATGAAGGGATCTCAACCTTTTGTTGAGGCTGGTAAGGGAGTTTTTCCAGTCTTGGGACTTCACCTTATTCTGCATCAGTTTCTTTTTTCTGTTGTAGAGTTTGTTTATGGCAGGGGACCACCAGATTGGCTTCCTTTTTTGGAGGAGAGCATCTTGTTTCTATTGGGTATGGTGAGATCCATGCATTTCTGTACATGTGCATACAGTGCATTGGTGTATGATTTGGCGGTCATGCAACTATTCTCCATTTGCATCTGTGAAGTTAGCCACCTCTGTTTTTAGGAGCCCAAGGTTAGCTTTGGAGAAGATTTTCATTGTGGTTACCTTCGCAGGGGGGTGCGGGGGTGGGAGGGATGTGGTTTTCCAAGGTGAGTAGTTTGTGGTTGGATCTAACCAGGGAGGAGTTGGCTATTGGTGTAGAGCAACGGTTGCCCATGTTAGTAATGACCAGGTCAAGGATATTGCTACCTCTAGTTGGGGTATGAAAGAGCTTGTCCAGGGCATTGGAATTACTGAATTCCAGGAAATATTGGGCAAGTGTATTGCTACATGAGTAGTCTTCCCAGTTAATGGAGGGGTAGTTGAAGTCACCCAGTATGAGAGTGTTATGTTGGACCCTAATATTCTCCAGGGTGCTTAGAAACATGGAGTATGAGTCTTGGGACATGGCTGGGGACCTAGAGCAGGCTGAATTGCTGTCTTACTCAATGTTAGCTGCACCTGAAGTATCTCTGATGCATTATGTTGGGCTACCAGTCTGGAGGTGTGTGCATCCTTTGTGAATATGTAAACTCCACTGCTTATGGAGCTTTGGTCCAAGTTCTTGGACCGAAAGGTGTGGAATGAATTATAGCCTGGTAGTGCAGGGGTGCTTTCTGCTGTTTGAACCAGGTCTCTTTTACAACATAAATGTTGATGTTCTCCATTTTAAGGGGTGCTTCTAGTGAGTGCATTTTGAGATTTAAACTTCTAGCATTGAGCAGCATGACCCACAGATTGCATTTGTTTGTAGCTCTTATGGCGGTAATTTGGTCTTTAGAACACAGCCTAAAAAAGGCACTATAGGGGTAGCAAGAGCCTTGGCCAGCATCTGGATGCCCAGCGGTGAGAGATGCAGGCTATCTCTGGCAAAGTATCGAGGTCTGTCAATCATGTCATCCCAGGCAGACAGACACTGGATTCCCTTGGAATGACACCAGAAACTTAGCCAGTTGTTGAAATCAATAATTTTCTGCTTGTACTGTGGTATTATTCTGGGTGATGGTAAGATGCTGCTCAAGGCTAGGGTCATACCTACCTGGGCTACATAATCTGAAAGCTACTCCATGTCTCTTTTCATGTAGTCCAGGGAGGTAAATCTCAGGTCATTCACACCCACATGTACAATAACCTGAGTGCATGCGTTACGTGATGCATCCTGGCACCTGACAGGCAGCTGACTGTTACTTTCTCCTTATTCAGCCTATTGAGTGGGACATCAGAGTGCCTCACTATCAAGTCACCTATGACTAGTGTGTTAGGCATGCTGTTTTGCCGTAGGAGCTTTGGTCCAGTGGCACACTGTTTAGAAGAGTTAAGTGTCCCGTGATTGGTGTTGCGGTGGTCGAATGCATGTCTGCCTTGGAGACCTCTGCTGTTTGGGTAGATTTTTAATGAGAGCATCCATGAAGGTGGATGTGTGGTTTGTGTTTTTATGTGAAGGCAGTGTTGGTGTGTGTTTTGGAGGGCTATGTTTTCCATGTGGTGTGGTGCAAGTGTTGACATTCTCCTCTTGACCAGCTATTCTGATCTTGGCTGGAGAGTGCGTGGCTTTCAATTTGTATATATAAGTGCATCTCTCACAAGTCTAAGTGTTGGGAGGTAAGAGGAGAGGGTTGTCAGTGAACATAAGGCAGTTGCTACATTGCCTCAGGATGCCCATGCTCACCAGGGTAATAGAAGAAACCACAAGGATATGACCTTTAGACATGCCTGGAGGGGTGGGCATTAATAATAAGTACTAGAGCTGTTTCCTTGTAGAGCGTTTAATGTTGGTAGCACTTTTGTGTGCTACAATAATTGCTACAAGAAGTCTTGTACAGTGGTAGACTAATAAGCTAGTAAAAGTGCAGGAGAGGAGAGAACTAGCAGATCTAAGGGAACAATTGAAGAGCAGACCTTTTGGCACCGGTCAGAATCTTACAAACTGTCCTGGATACATCAAAGCTGTATCTGGACTACACTAGTTACAGAAAAGGCAGGAAACAAGCTTAGACTTTTTTTTTTGGCAAACTATATGTGGTCTGTGTCCCTTAACAATGTCCACGTATGTGATATTGTTGCCAAATTGGCCACAGTGAGGGTAGTGACACACATGTCAGCACCATGCATCATACCTGACTGAAACATCATTGTGATACAATGTCTGCTACACTGTCACTTGTCCAGGCTTGTAGGAGCAATACATGACTACACATCCTATGTCTGGTGGGTTATCTCACCATCCATGGAGGCATTCAGAACATTATGTGTTGTAAGAGGTAGTGTGTAATGTCCCATGCACATAATATACGTGGGGCATGTCATGTGTATGTAGTAGTATAGTACATAATGGTGGAAGTGTAGGTTTAATAATCTGTGTATTGCCAACAGTGTTTATGTTACTGTGTGCACATCCCGTGTGTTAGTCCTTACTGTTTGTGTGCAAATGATATACAATTTTGTCTCCCTGTTCCACCCAGTGGACTCAGGAATGCATACCACAAACCTGTCATATACAGTATCATGCATGCCCTCATCAACTGCATCAGGGTTGAGTGTATGGTAAAGAAATGGCAGGGCCAACAGGTGTTGACAGGTGAATCTGTTGCAGTTAATGTAATAGCTATGCTTGTGAAGGACCTGCTGACAGTACTGCAGTAACCTATTCTGTCTGTATGCGCCTGTGGTAGTACACAACACTGAGCTGACATGTTTGAAGGCTACCTGTCTGTGACAAGGGGTATCTATGCAAGGTCACATTGCCTGACAACAGTGTCTGTCACACACTGTTGCATGCATACATACCTGGTACACGTACATATAAAGCTATACCTTGCCTATGACATGGTCGGTGTATTCCCAGTCTGCCATACTCCCTATTGGGAATATCTGCAGGGCCACAGTCTGCGGACACACAGACACCTGGAACACAAACAGAATACAGCATGTCAGACTACATTCAGTCAGTGGTACTAACAGCAATAATGCATGCTGGCTAATAAGGTACATACACCTGTATGTGTACCCATAACAAATGCAAGCTGACAGCACCTTACATAGTATTACATAGGTACACTGTACTATATTCAGCCTGTGCATTAGACCCATATTAGCATGTCCCTGCATTGATGGTATGGATGACAGGGATGTGGCACAGGTATCATCATATGCTCAGGGTGTGACGTGAATTTGCCAGAGGCCTAGGCTGGGCCATACGGTTGACATCATGCGTGTGTGTTTGGGGGGTATCCAATAGATGGGCTGTGCAGAGGTGCTGTGTGTGTGTGTGTGTGTGTGTGTGTGTGTGTGTGTGTGTGTGTGTGTGTGTGTGTGGAGGTGACCTACCTGTAATACAGATGTGTGTGTGTGTGTATGCATGCACACAGTCATGCCATGTGGCTGCCCTACACAGGGGTATGTTGGACAGCTGTGTACCATACATGGCAGGGTGTCCAGTTCACTGTGTTCGGCCACGGACATGGGAACTGATCCTGCCAAGGGTATCACTGGCACCACCATGCTCAAGGCTAGATGTAGTACTCTTTCCTGATGGTGACTACTGTCTACTGGATCTGTGCCCCTGACAGGACTAGACAGGACCACGTGGCCATGGCCTGCTCTGGTGTGATTTGGACAGCAACCTCCCTTTGGTAGTGCTGGTGTCACTGCCATTAAGGGAGTGTGAAGGTACATGGCCCCATAGATTCTTAGCTGCTGTTGGTGATGACCTACGTCCATGTGGCCGATTCCCATCTCCCACCAAATGCTCTAGCACAGACATGCCATGGTCAAGGATTGACAAGGTCTCACCCCACCGTCTATTCATGACCTCAGTATTTTGACATGTGGCCTCAACAAGGTCATGTATGTCACCATGTAAATCAGGGAGAGTTGCATCCACCATCCACCATCCTCAGTATTTGTGTGTTGTGGCATTCACTATGTGCCTGTGCATCCATGACAGCCTGGAACATGCGTCTGGTGACTCCTTCTGTGGGACTTGTGACAGTGGCCCAATGAGCAGCATTCTGCCTGCAAGCACCCCTGTCCATTCCCCTGTGTGGCACCTCACCTACACTCTGGCTATGATCAGTGTCTACACTCACACCTGCCATAGTCATCACACTAGCCTGTTCAATGCCACCACCTGCCAACTATCCATCATCTGTGGCCACTGTTGATGGAGTATGTGTGCACATTGTCACTGTGTGCGGGGATGGTTTGGACAAGAGTGGGATGCCAACCAATGGCACAGATTCATCGCCTGACAACCCCACCTGTACCTCACTATTCCTATCATCATTGTCAGAGTCTGCAGAGATAATGACATCAGTTTCCAAAAGGGGGACCCCAAACCCCATCGCCACCTGTGAGGAGAAGACAACATATGTACATTAATACCTGCACTTTAACATTGTCTGGTACATACACGCACACACACACACACACACACACACACACACACACACACACACACACACACACACGTACAGGTGAAGTGGCACAAATCTGTTACTTAGACCACACATTACCCAAATGGCGACATGCATGACACACAGCCCTCAACATTATGTATTGCAGCCAGTTTTACTACATGTAACTAACAATATAGAGCTCTGGGATATGTGATTAGTGTTAGTATGTGATGGCCATTCCCCAGCACAGACTGCACCCATGTAAACATCATTACTGTTCACCTGTATAGCACAGTGATAAGTACTACAGAACATACCTCACAACTGTACAGATCCTCGCAGGATGTGTAGAAGTCTGGCTCATATGTTTGCTCTATTTCTCATAACCCTCTGTGTTTCTCTGATACATAAGTGGGATGATCTGAGGCATGACATCACTGATTAATGACATACATTTGAGTGTCAGACCTCCAAACCAGCAGTGAATGTATGGTCACACAATTTCTGTTACACCACCAACCTTCTAAGCTTACAGTGGGTATGATAAGTATACACAACCCTGTTAACATGCCATGTTCTTGCAATATACAAGATGAGACTGCAATAATGCATTCAAATAAGTTACCCACCATTCATGTGACATATGACCTGTGCAATCCAATCGATAAACAAACACTTGTTACGTGTAAAATATAATGACTGCAATATGTACAATATGGTGATTGCATAAGTGTGTACACCATTAAAATGATACTTTGTTGAATCACCTTCTAAGTAACTTACAGCATTCACTCTTCTTGTGAAGGTGTCTATTAGCATGGCACATCTTGACTTGGCATTATTTGGCCACTCTTCCAAACAAAGGTCACCCAACTCTGTCAGATTGCAAGGGCAGCTCATGTGCACAGTCCTCATCAGGTCACACTGGTGCTTTTCTATCTGGTGTAGGTCTAGACTCTGGCTGAGCCAATCCATAACATGAGTGTGTTCAGGTGGAGCCATTCTTAGGTAGCTTTGGATGTATGCTTTGGGTCTTTGTCATGTTGAAGGCTGACACACGTCCCCATCTTCAATGTTCTTGCAGATACCTGATGGATTTTGGGTAGATGTGGATGTTATTTGGAAATGTTCAGAATTCCCACCACCGTGACTACAGACCCTGTTCTGGCTTTGGAATGGCATCCCCACAGTGGGACGTGGCCACCAGTGTGATTCACCATGGGGATGTTGGTCTTCAGGTTATGAGAGGTGTTGCTTGCACACCATTACATACCTTTTGGTACTGTGGCTGTGAGGTCGATCCATAGTCTCATTACACCATAACACATTTTCACACATGCCTTTGGGAGACGTGATGTGCTGTATTGCAATTTGTATCTACCCCTGGATGTTTTTTGGTGTGGGGAAATGCTTCCATCTTCTGACCCTACCCCATAGGCCAGATCTATGCAGACTACAGGGTAGTGTTCCCACAGGTTGTACACAACACCAGTACTAGCAAGAGATTCCTGCAACTCCTTCAGTGTTGCTGTATGTCCCTTGGAAGCCTCCCTGACCAGGTCTTGACATGTCTTGTCATCATTTTTGGAGGGACATCAGGTTCCTTTCAACATCACTGTTGTCCCATATTCAATCCACCTTTTGACAACTGTCTCCACTGTGTTTCATGGCGAATGCAGTGCTGTGGTAATGTTGTACGAGATCCCTTTGCTGCTTTGTAAGCTGTCTGCAAGCCATGCTGTTGCAGGCAACTCAGCAAATGTCATGATTACCCCACTTGGACAGCAGACTGCTATTTAGTGTTACTCAGAGTGCCTTTACTTGATGGCAGGTGTGTACTCAAGCAGACTGTATGCTGTCAGTAAATCACAAGCTGCTGTAATAACATATTATTCGAAGGATGTGCACACATATGCATCCAGCTTATTGTCATGTTTGTATACTCCATATTGGGTGACCAAGAGATTGATTGGTTTTACAGGTGAATTGTTCATGTCACAGGTCACATTACAGTTTGGAAAAGGTGTGGACTGACATATTGTGGTCTCAATATGTATATATATATATATATATATATATATATATATATATGTGTGTGTGTGTGTGTGTGTGTGTGTGTGTATCACAAATACCTGGCACCTTAACAGGGGTGTGTACACTGTTTATATCCACTATATGATAGTAATGTTTCACACATGTCCCTACCTTAGGCTGTTTGTCCCCCCATTTGTTGGTCTCTGTCCACAGGTCTTGCACTGACAGGTCATGAGGTATGCTACAGGGATGTTACATTCTCATCAGATAGGCCTCTGTGGTGACCACTGTGATGCAATACAATTAACCCCAACACAAGTGAACACACACATGGCACAGGATGGATGCAGCATGTCTGCAAATTTACAGTACAACCCCCCCAATACTACACAATTTACTGTCCTTCACCATAGATGTACACGTCTGTGCTTTAGAAAACCCCATCCACAACTGCAGTCTGACCTGATACATGCATGTAGATACTCTACAATTACAAGTATGTTGGCTCCACTAGTCTAGTAATCTACACTGAAGCCTTACCTGCACACACCTCGTCCATTGTCTCGGTGCCACCTACCACCAGTATGTGGGGGGGGGTCTGTACTCTGATGTTGTACTGGGATGGGTGCCCCAAGGTACCCAAGGAGCTCCCCAGTGGGTGTAAGTGGGGCTGCATGGCCAAGCTCACAATTGTGGCTGTGCAGTCCCTGGCCTGGCAACTGCAGCATCCCTTTGCTGGGCATGGTGTATGAGGTCACTTTCACGATGCCGGACCTGCTCAAATGTACATGCATGCAGGACATCATTTACCCTGTGGACAAGGTCATCCCACAGGCCAGTCTTCTCCTGCAGATATTGCTAGCTCCAGCCAAACATTATGGCATGGTTCTGTAGTATGGCTTCTATGATTATATTTGTCTCAGCCGCTGAGAAAGTTGACCTTTGCTGATGCGACACTGCATCTGGAAGTCATAAAAAGGGAGACACATCACAGGACCTCATACATTTGGCAACAGTATGTACAGAATCTGCACAGCTACATTGAATACCAGTAGCCACCACTCACAACCACACCATACCCCTGTAATGTATCAGTACTGTATCTGCTTGCATTGCACTGCTGGTCCTGAAGTATCATATTCCCCCCAATGAGGGCCAGTTAATTTCGTAATCCTGTACTCCTCATTCATGTCTGTGTAAAGGGATGACATTGGCCATCTTCCATGTGGATGGGGTGTGGATGGTGCCAAGGCTTGGTGTGACTACAGTGTGTAATGGAGCTGGGAGAACATGCCTGAGTTCATGTAGGATGCAGACAGGGATGTTATCAGGTCCCATGGATACTTATGTTTGTTGCTTTTCAGTAGGTAATATGTACCTTCTCACTGGTGGTGATGAGGGGAGGGGTGTGGGTGCTGTGCATATCAGTCTATAGTGATGCTGAGCCATGGGGTGATGTTTGCCCTAAACCTATCTGCAGCAGGTTGGCTATAGCTATGTTGTGTGTGTATGTGGTCTGATTGGTTGCAATTACAGGGTGAGTTGGTTTGCTGCCTCAGAGATTGCAGACATATGTGAAGATGGCCTTGTAATTGGCCATGGTGGATGTGTCCAATTTGTACTCATAGTTAGCCTCACAGTACTCCACTTGTGACCTTATATGCTTGATCAGACAAAGGCTGACTTGATGCCAAGTTGGTGCATGCTCCTGATTTGCCATGTACAGCCAGTATAGGGACCAAGTCTGTGGTTTTTGTATTGCTGCTGTCCCCCACAGGCATTCAGCCTACCTTGAAGGGGTTGATGTTGTCCTGTCAGGTATTGCTGAGGTCATAAAGCTATGTAGGGGTCCACATAGTATTGTGTTGTGGGCTTGGACACAGTTGCTAGTTCCAACATATGGGATGTCCTTCATGTGGGTCTTGCCCATTTCCCTTGCCTATGCGTGGGACATTACAGAGGTGTGGGGGCTACAGCTTCACAGAAAGTAGGTGGAAATATCTCACAGGATAGGGCATGTGAGACAGCCCAACAACATGGGGGACAAAGCTCCAGATTTTGGTACAGATTGTATGTCATTAGTGCTGTTATACACGTGGAGGGTTGCTACATTGACAGAGTTTGTCTGGACATGCATTTACTGGGTGATTTTACTTCTGACAGTGATATGCCTCTGACATATCTCTCAACTGGCATGTTGTCCACAGACTGGCCGGATGTTTGCCTATTATGCTTGGGCAGTTCCTCAAACAACATCTGTTTTTGTGGGGTTGGTATGATAATGTGGAGATTGTAGTCAGTAAGTGTTGACATCCATTGGTGCTCCAAACATCATATCCTTCAGGGATGTTATGTTACAACAACACGTGTAACACTGGCTACTGTTTCAGTTTGTAACACCATTATGTGTGATATGTCTCTCTTTTCAGCCCCCTGTCCCACAAGTATGCCATGCATTGTCCAGATGCCCTGCACTACAAGGTGCAGAGGTATGGTATATCATTAATTACCAACTGCACTCCAGTTATCATGCCAATGACCTGGCAGACTCCTGGCCATGGTATGCAGTGGTGGTCAGGGTTATGGGTCCACACCCTGGTAATTCTGTGGAAATCTGCACATTTGACAGTTATGTATGTCTGGTCATTGTGAACAGACTGCCAGGATTGTGTAGCAGTGTTGTGTGTATATGTTTGTTGGGCTAGGTAGGGAGAGTAGCAGATGTGAGTGCCATACATCCTTTACCTATCTGACTCTGCATGCTGCTACAGCAGCTGGCAGTCTATCAGGTCTGTTTGCTTGTAGGGGCTGACTGTGACATGTCCTGTAACACATCAGGATTCCCAGTGCATTGCGAATTGAGGCAGTATATGTAGGGGTAATGTATGAGTGGCAAATGGTATGTGGTTGCTCACACAGTATTATACTGTTGTGTTCAGTTTGCTTAATGGTATGTTGCTGTGACTGTGGTGCAATTGCTTGGGGTATGCACTCACAAACCAGTGTCTGTTTTCGACTAGTATTACATCCCTGTAGTGCCTGTTATATTTGCTAATGCATGTTTACAGCCCTAGAGCTGGACCTGGGTAGTGTTATGTCAGTCTGATTGTAGTTTGGACATTGCTTGGTAGCACAGTGTAGTTTCCCTAATGTTATGTTATGTCCACATATGCGTAGGCTGTCTAGTTGTCTGCCAGATATCTTTGGTCTGGTCCCCATGACTGTACTGTATGCAAGACACATCAATGGGATGATGTGGTGACTGAGGTCAGTAACTAATGAGAAGCAATTGAGTCCTGGAATTGTGATATTTCAGTCGATATATGTTAGGACACTATTTTAATTGTCTGCTGAAGCACACGCTGTTGATGTAACACGTCTTCATTTGTAACATCGATTTTTGAAATATGTCCATATATGTAGACCATCCCCCCCTTTTACAACCTTTGCACAGGTTTCTTGCACTAACAGGTTGAGAGGGATGGTTCTGAGGTATAACTTCACTGCATGTTATATACATACACACACACACACACACACACACACATATATATATATATATATATATATATATATATATATATATATATATATATATATATTATGTTCCTTTCTTTATAATTTATATATGTATATCTATATTATGACTCTACTTTTTCATATATATGTTTCATCACACACACACACACACACACACACACACACACGTGTATATATATATATATATATATATATATGTGTGTGTGTGTGTGTGTGTGTGTGTGTGTGTGTGTGTGTGTGTGTGTGTATATGTATGTATATGTCTATATACAACACACAAAAGGTTCCACAAAGCTTTCTCCCTAATGTTGCATGCCTCTATTGTATGATATGCTTGAAAAAGCAACATTAAATCCTGTAGCTCAGATGGTGTAGTAGTACATTCCTCTGACTGTAGTGGTCATGGTCATGGGTTCAGCACTTAGGACTGCTGTTTTTCTATTAATGGTAAATGACCCGAATGCAGGATATGTTTGTTAAAGCACTGTAAAGTCTCACAGCTCATGTGGTATAGTGGGGTTTTGCTGTGATTGTAGAGGACAGCATGACTGAAGGAAGGCCGACTATTTTGTTGCTAGCAGAACAAGGTCTGATGGATACAGACTGATTAAGGCATGTTTAAGCATATTATACTGGATTTACCCATGGTTGGTGTGGTTTGATCATGAGGGTGAAGCTCGAGTGACCAAACAAAGCCAACCATGGGTAAATCCAGCATTGCCCATACCCCACTGTGGGTTATTTCTATTATACAATGACATTATTTAAGAAAAACAATACTTACCTTTCTTTAATGTCATTGTATAATGCCTCCGTGCTGCCCTTCTGCAGTTTTCTGGTACCCTGGGGCATTTCTGATGTACTGTGCATGCATAAGGGATGTGTTTCCATGCTTACGCATCAATGCTGTGCAGAGGTAGCAACGGAGATAGGAAGATCTCCATTGCTTGTTTTAAGATATCTCGGTATGTTATAGGAGTTGAATAACTCATATAACATAGTGAGATATATTTAAAAAAGCAACGGAGATCTTCCTTTCTCTGTTGAAAGCAAGATCTCTGTTGCATTTTTATATGATATCTTGCTATGTTATACGAGTTCTTCAATTCATAAAACAATGCAAGATATGTTAAAAAAGGCAACGGAGATCTTCGTTTTTCCATTGCTATCTCTGCAGAAAAAAAATAAACAAAGAACAGGAGATATACAAACAGAAAAAATCTGGGCAACTGGACCTTTTTCCATTAGTATACTCTCAAATTTACAACGGGCACTCTATTTGGGCTGGCCAGTTAGCATACTCGTCTTTGTATGTCAATATAAAATAATATTTACATGCACATTATAATTTTACATTTACTTTCCATGACATCCCCCTATGTGCTTTCATTACATTATATTCTTAGGTGACTATACTGTATGGGGCATGTGTGTTTATATGGGAACTTCACATCTTTTCTACACTGACATCTCTCTTTTGGAACTGCTACACCACCCTGGTTTACAAAAAAAAAATAATAATAATTTATTATTAATAATAATAATTTGTTTACTAAAATAATTTTAACACTACTTTCACATGGGAAAATAAGTTGCTTGTCTTGGGACTCACAGCGTGAATGACTGCATGTAAAGCTGCAACTCTAACCACTACAGTATCTTGGCTTGGAAAGTTCACCTGTCTATTTTCATTTAGCTCCTTTGGGATGCTTAAGCTATGCTAAGGGGATGGCCATAATGTACACACTCACTTAGCTACACTTAAACATTCCTTATGGTAAGTACACATTATTATTATATTTTAGGTTAAATGGGTGTGTATTGTGGTGTTTTGACAACTACTTGGGACTGCATTTATGAAATACTTTCATTGATTGGGCTTTCAGGCTTCTATGTGTGTTTCATGCTGATGCATGACATGTTCTCTATCAACTTTGTGTGTTTGTGGGGCTGTGCTTGTGCTTTTTAACCTTTGGGGGAATTATCCCCTGTTATCTGTGCATTTGCACACATTTACTGCTTTTACAGGATGCTGAAGTGCCATACAGTGCTTTAGCAATACAGAAGCTATGACACACCCCTGTATTGCTTTGCTCTTGCCGTTTTAATTCCAATGTCCGCAGACACTGAAATGATCAATTTTACATTTCAGTGTCTACAGACACTGAAATACTGGCATAATATTAGAGCAAAGCTCTAATATTATGCCAGTACGGCTTAGAAAGTGCCATATGGCACTTTCTGAGCACGGGGGCATGCTTAGTATCTGTGCACTGCTTGGACACGCCCCCTGCACTCATACATGGATCGTGTAGAGAATACAGCAGTGCGCCTTCATGAATATGCAAGGCCCACTGCAGTTCTACATGGATACGGAACACTCCACGGAAGAATAGCCTTATTCTTGCATGAAGTGTTCCTGAATCTCAGGGAATAAAGTTAACATAAGTCTTAGAAACAATGTGGTATTATACATTTTTTGTTGACAACAAGTGGAAGATATTAACCAGTAGATCCTTGGAAAATAAACTACATTTTTTGTTTAAGAGAAAGACTAATTTGCAGAGTTTGTTAGAACATGTTTATAACAATTCTATTAGACCAGACATAACAATTAAACAGTTACTTTCCAATGTGAACATTGTACTTGATGTCATTTCATCGGTATGGGCCCTTTCTTAAATCTTTTTAATATTAGCCATGCCTTTGGCACATTCAGACATTATAATTATTAACAGTTCTGGAGTGGTTTATATGCTAGGTGTGTAATGTGCTGGTTTCTATGTTGGAAAAAACACTAGGAAATCTATTCATTGAATAAGGGAACACGTATTGGCTGTTATGAACAACTATAATAATAATGATGTGATTTTAAAGTGTAGTTTAACATGAAATAATTGCTTTCATAGTTGATGGAATTTGTGATAATTACAGGAAAGCATATGTGAATTATAAGGTGGAGGTGAAATAATTATGTTAACAGCTATTGCTAATAGCTTACAAATATTCAGGACTTAATGGGATTATTAATATTAAATGTCATTTAAAATATTTACCTGTTCTTTGATACATTTAAGGTATTTATTAATTTTCATTTATTTAAAATATTCATGTATGCTATTTGTTTTTTTAGTAACTGTTTTTGTTCATAGAGCTTCCACTAATATGGTTGAAGTTCAACCTGCCCCGAACTGCATTATCTGATAAACCTGGCGCAAAACACTTATTAAAGTGTATTTTTAAGCCCCTACTTCACCCCACTGATGTGAGGGGCAAGCCCCTCCATGATCTTATATCTACCAATGCCATGGTTGCACCAACTCAAGGAAGGAGAAATACCCCAAAAAGAGCATCACTGATGGCACAACTCATAGACACTGATTTCCTGTAGCAGAGCTCTGATCCTTTGTGGGTTGAATTTCATGCAAATGAATTTAATCTTTGTTCACCCATAACTTACCAGTTCAGTGATCATGCAATTAGTGTAAGCTTCATTTGACTTTTCAACATCTCTTAAATTGTTTTTGGAATTGTTAATATTTTATTGAGATAAAGTTCTCTGCATTTTAGAATGAAAGTGCTTAATTTGCTAATAAATCTGTCTCCATTTTGAAGTATTTCACTTTTTGATTTTAGTTTAGGGTATATACACTTCTTGTTCCTTACAACATGTGCTGCTGTTTAAAGTCATCTAAATAAGTTTCAATACCTTTGATTTAAAATTACTCTGAATCTATTTTAACAAAAAGGGTGGGAGAAAGAAGCTGCATCTCCATAGAACTTTAACTCTTTCTGTGCACAACTCAAAGGTTAGCATTCTAAGATGGCAAGAAAAATACAAACCGTAAATATCAACAAAGCAACAACCTTAACAGATTCAAATATTTACAAAAGGAAGTCATATTCTCATCCTAATCTCATGTGTATCAGTTCTTCATATATTTTTTCTTTTGGAATACAGACATAACCATTGACTAATTCCAATAAACAGTGATCTTTTAACCAGTTATTAGCAATGCTTTCTTTCCTGTTTAATACTTACTGGGTAACACAGTGCCACAGTGACATTTGTTGAATTTGCTGCCTAACAGCGATTGGTTTTATAGTTCAGTTTCCACTGGGATACCTTTTGTGCAAAATATGTATATCTTTCCTGTGTCCACATACTTTCTTTACTTTGTGCTCTGGTTTTCTTTCACATTACAAAGAAATGGCATAGTTGAATTGGTAATCTCCAAATTATCTGCAATTGTGCATGTCTTGCGTGAGTAAAAGCATATATGTGCTGTGATGGTGTAGCTCCCCATTCACAAGTAGTTCAAAATCTTGTACCCTCTGATTGCCTTGATAGGCCCAGACTATCCTGTTACTCTGCATTACAATATGCAGGATACTGAAGAATGAATGAATGAATGAATGAATGAATGAATGAATGAATGAATGAATGAATAGAAGTCATTATTCATTCTTAAAAGCAAGTATTGCTAAACTTATCCAGTTCTTCAAAGGCTGACTCTATCTCTTATCTAGCCAATGACTAGTAGTGATTAATCTAGCTGTAGCCATTAATCATAACACTTCCTTTTAATTATATATGGCAAAGTTCTCTAATCCTGGCCTGACAAATACAAGTCTTAAGAAAACTCAAAAATTGCAAATATTTTCTATCAGTCCTTCCAACACCAGAGTCAAGTCTTGACTTGGCCACAAAATATGTGATGCAGATTTGCTATACCTACTTTATGTTTATGCCAAGTCCTGTCTTTTTTCCTCCACTTCTAATGGAATAACATATGTCCCATTTAAAACCTTTTGTGTATTCCACTGCAGTTTCAGTCAATGCAAGTCTCTTATGTGTGACTGCCATTTTTTCTCAATCCATAGTGTACTCATATGGAGAAAGTTTTCTATCCACTTATTTTATCATCAAGTACTGACACATATTTTTATAAACTGGTGAAATTACAGGATCCTTATTGACATATACAATTCTTAGTATGTCTCTCTTACCAAATCCAGCCTTCACATTGTCCTTCTCTCTGTATCAAAGTAGTGAGGTGTTTGAGAGTCTGAAGAATAGAGATTGTTATTATCTAACCTAAGAATTATTTCTTATCTCCATTTATGTTCACTATTTATGACACTCTAAAATTCATAAACTCTTTTTTCTGTCTGTCTGTTTTTCCTCATAGTCTTCTAAGCATTTACTGGGTGCTATCTAGCTACTTGCTTTTAAATTTGTAGTATATAGAATTACTTTAAACTACTTTTATCTTTTAAGTTCACTGTCATATTTCTACTTCTACACAGCAAACTGGTAACCAACAAAAAAAGACAAACCCTCTATAAGGCAGGCGAGAAGAGTGAAGTCCCACAAAAATCCACTTTATTAACCACAGGATTGAGCGCTTTCATAAGTCTGTAACACAACTTCATCAGAATCCATAAAACCACTAAAAGATTCAGCTTAAATACTTAAACACTTAGTCACCAGACCTAATTAACTAATTAAAAGCCTTAGTTAAAACCATCATTCATTATTTGCTCAAAAAGATAAAAAATAATCATGACCTAACTACAAATAATAAATATATAATTTACATATACATATGTTCAAATATAAAATATTATATAGCCAAAAAAATGTAAAAAAAATATTATGATAAAAAATTCTATTAAACATAATAGGACCTTAACCTTAATACACTAGCTATTGAGATGGACTCATTCAACCCAGGGGAAACCGTGGAGTTCAACCTTAATTACCAAACCAACTCCTTATATTCAATCAGGTCACACCAAGGACCCCCAGGTATTGCTTGTGAACTGTGTCTAAATCAAAAAAAAAATAATCATGATCAGGGAAATTCATCTATTGACAATAAAGAGAATTACTAGTTTTTTAAATTTGTTTATGTCATTTAGATGTTCATATATTCTCTCCCTGAACTGACGGACAGTTTTACCCACATAAAAACTTGAGCATTTTTTACATAAAGTCAAATAAATGATGCCCACTGTTTTACAACTAAAATGAAAACTGCTTTTGATGGTGAAGTTATTGACCTTAACCTTATTTGTTTCCAACAAAAAAGAACACTGACTACAGCTTCTACACTTAAAAGTACTACACTTTTTTTGACTAAAGTTATCAATAACTTGCTTTTTAAACATCCAGCATGTCTAGTGACAAACCTTCTTTGTTCCCCCAAAATTTCTTTTATCCCTTCAAAGCCTTGAAAAAAAGACCAGTTGTTAATAATGATCTGTTTAACTGCTGGATAATCATGGCTATAGGTAGTAATAAAGGAACAAGAAAGAGTGTCACTGTTACTATTAATCTATCTTACATTAGTTGGTTCTTTTTCATATATGATTGACTTTATTTCTACTTCTGTTGATGTCTGTGGATGATGACAATTCCTTACCCAGGTCACACCACTATCTCAGTGGGACAGGAAGCATTTCCTGAAGTGGTAGTGATGGAATAAAACATGATCTTGCTCTCGGCTAAGCACTGCAGAGATACTATCTGTCAAACTTTAGCAAAAATTGCCATTCACCTAACTCATTTCTGAAAATGCTATTAGTTACATGTGGAATAATATGGTAACATATAAATAACATATATAGTGTGATTTCTGCAGTATGGCTACATGTAATGTAGGGTGACACACCTACCTGCATGGCTCCCCAGCATGACCTTGAAGGCATAATCCATCAGATGTGACCACTGGCAGTTGGCTACCTTTTATGCTGCAACTGCATTGCAGCAAAACATAGCGATCATAGATGTGCATTTCCCTTCATCACATTTAGTTGTGTTAGATATGAATAAACATGCATAGTCTTTGATATGAACTGCCATTTTCGAGGCTAAGTTGTGTAGATTTGTGAAGCTATATTGTTTAATTGGGCAGCAATATTGGGAGCAATAGCAACATTATTTCAATATAATTCTGCTAAAATTGTGTTAGCTGCAAAGTGTGTCACCTGTAAAGTGTTTTACATAGGCAAACCATTCTAAAGCTTAAGCAAACAGTGTATGAACATACGTATGCTATCAAATTTAAGCAGACTAGTAATGTATTGTACAGACATTCAGTCAGCTGTAAGATATTTTAATTTTTTTGTTTTGGACCACATTGTAAACTTTGTTAGAAAGAAAAAAATTATGCTGGCAATTAAAAAAATTATACTTCTTGTTTTTCCCACATCTCGCAATAGTATTAACATTAAATGTGTCCTGAAAAATAAAACAGCTAAGCTCTGAATACATAGATGTGTCAATGTAATTGAAACTAGAATTTTATTGGTTAATCTGATCACATGTGATTTATACCTTTAAATTTTTAAGGATTGCTTTTGTTCCTGAGTCATTTCTGAAGACATCTTGAAGTAAAGAGATAGAAGTGTTAAAACACTGTGCATGTCCTGCAAGCGAGCCTTGTGTTTTTTTTTTGTGATTTTTAAAATGTTACGCTAATAGACTAGTATGCAAAGAACTGTTGAGATGTCATGTGTTAAGTTCATCAGATTTGAAAAAGAATTAAGTGCGACATATAACTATAGATTCAATATAATCTATATTTGTGGAGTCAGTTTCCACTAGAACATACAAACTATTTGTATCTCCTGCAGATTTTAGTCATTTCTGTAAAAGTGTAAGGGATACTTTGTGAGTATAAATAAAAAAGAAATCCTTACGGCTCTGAGTATAATATTACATTGGGATGCCTCAGTCTCTTTTTCTTCCCAGGCAATGACAGGGTTTCAGATTAAATGCATGGGGTTCAAGAATGACTATCAGCATCCAATATCAAGGGAATGTACCATTGGCAGCCAACTGCCCGCTCCATATCAGCTAAAAAACTTAAATAAATAAATATATAAATAAATAAATATCATTTAAAAAGTTGCTACACTAGAATAGCATGGCTAGGGCAGAGTGAGAAGAGTAACTGCCCTGGGCACAAAATGTTAGGGCTGTGATCAGCCAGTCTTTATTGCATTTGTGATCAAATCTGCTGTAGCATTCCGTATGTAGTCTAAACTGAATCAACTGTATGCTCATTGTAACAAGTAGTTTGCTACAGTTTAAAAGTGAAAAAAAAAAATCTTTCTCTTTTATTTTTTGAAACTAAAACCTGAGTGTGGGGTATAAACTATAGCAACTGTTTGCTACATTTGAAGAAAACAGTTTGCTATAGTTTATAAGATGGATTTTTTTAAACTAAAACATGTGCCATAGCGCTCCATGCAGGTAAGTTTTAAACTGTAGCGACTGTTTGCTATATACATTTGTAGCAAGCAGTTTGCTATGGTTTATAAGAAGACATTTTTTTTATTAACAAATACCTGAATGCCATAGCTCTCCGTGCAGGCAGGATATAAACTTTATGTAGCAAACAGTTGCTACAGTTTATACCCTGATGAAAAACCAAATGAAAAAATTATGTATCCAAACAACACATTAAACAGTAAGTGCTTTCATCTCAAATGATAATACTTTTTCAGACTGGTTAATGCAATTAGAAGCACTAATTTATACCACTAGGTATAAGAACTAGGGTGGTTGGAATATCTTTGGCAAATAAGATTAAATCCATGTTATCTACCTGGTCCTAATAACAGAGAAGATTTTGTGGCTTTTTTGAGAAGGAAAGAGTTAAAGCATTAATTAGAAATAGTACATCATGTGACTCTAGAGGTACAAATTACGTTTCTAATTGCATTAACCAGTCTGAAGAAGTCTTATCATTTGAGACAAAAGCACTTACTGTTTAATGTGCTGTTTGAAGTAATACGTTTTTAGTTTGGTTTTACATCTGGCTTTTGTTTGTTGTATACCTCAGTTAGACTGTTTTTGACTGTAGCAGACTATTTGCTACAATGTAGCAAGCAATTGCTACAGTTTTAAACAGAGCACTACAGCACTCAGGTCTGAATGCAATGTAGGGGGGGTTGGGGCCAGGAAACAGAAATGGAACCTGAATGGGTGGGCATGAGGGAAGGGTGTGTGTGTTGTGCAGCCACCAACTGGCTAGAAGGAATGCTGGGGGGGGTATCTGTAGTCAGCCAACTGGCTTAATAAAGTGATTTTTTTCCTCTTCATTTGAATAGCTGAGGGGGTTGAGCGCTGGATCATGGTACTGGCATATAGCACTAGTTGAGCCAGATATGCCACTACTACACTACATTAGATTCCCTTTCCTATTATGGACACAAAAGGTATCTGTCTAAACAGCCTGCATTGTTAACAAGTAATACTGCTTCTTTAAGATTTTTGATAGATTGATTGTGTTAGCAGTAACTGTGAGGATTTTGTTGCAAGTTTATCTCCTCCCTGAGGTCTGAATAAATAAGTATAAACAGATGCCAGGGGTTGAAGTTTGATAAAGATATGAGGGCCTCTCTACCCTGGGCCAGTAATCAAGAAACCATAATACTCACCGCTGACACCAATGAGAGACATTCACTAAGAACAGGAATGGATTTATATAGTATTTATAGCTGCAGCTTTCTGCATCTAGCACAGTTTCCCCCAAGAGCACACAGGGAACACGGTTCAGACCTGGAAATGGACTATCTGTCTCTCCAGATCCCAAACAAGACTCACTTTGGAGCACCTGTGTTCTAGTTCCAAGTAACTGATACATCCACACCTGGGTATTTGATTTTCACACACACACACTCCTGGGAAAGGCTGGCACAGATTTAATAGCTGTACCCCCCTTTGCCCAGACCATAAGGTAAACTGTCTATGATAACTATCATTGATCTTTATATCAGGTTCCAAAGAAAATAAAACAAAACAAACTGCTGTAAGAGTTCCATCCTCTAAGTGTTGGTTATAGAATGACATCACATTTGATCATGTGACTCTGGTACAATACACAGTCAGAGCTTTGCTAAGATCTATTGTTGTTGTTGTATCTTTCGGCTTTTCCCAGTTAGGGGTTGCCACAGTGGCACTCCAGTCCACTAATAATTGGCAGTAGATTTTTAAGTACTGATTTGCCAGCCCTGACACACAACCTTCAATGAAGGTACGCCCATTCACGCATGTCTCCACACAGAAGACACTTTAGCTGAGAATCGAACAGGACGTCTTACTGTGAGACGACAACGCTACCGCAGCACCACCACCGCAGTTGCTAAGATCTGTTGTAGTATTTGAAAATTATGGAACATTTTCAAAAACTTCTACTCTTCATTTCCAGAATTCTTTGTTAAAATATATGCATTTAATCAGTTACAATAAAACTGTTGATATATATTTAACACAGGCATCTGTACAAGTCAGTGTGATAGTCAAATGACACAAAATTATTTACAAAACCCCAGCTAACTATGCTGGCATATACCACACATGCACTGCCTTATTCTCCCTGGCACAGATGGCAATACCTCACATAATCCCAAAGGAAATGACAATTTTCTGTCTCAGTTTGTACAGCAGATTAGAAATAGTACACAGTCATATAGTAGGTTACAAACTCCTTAAAGAAAAGTAGACAGAACTATTAATATCTAAGTTAATTTTTACATGAATGTTGTGAGGTTGTCTCAAAAACAGGTCAGTCATGTCAATTAAATCCCAGCAGAGTTTAGAATTTGAATTGTACTGCTCATTGTAGTGTTTTGTGATATACCGTGTAATCTCTAGTCCTCAGTAGTTTGCTGCTTTTTGGGGACCAAATGCTTAAGTGAGCATCTTGGCAGGCCTATATTCTTTCTTCAAATAAGAAAATTTCTGATCTCTTGTCAGTGCAGTGTACATAAAAGCAACACTTGGCCATGGAGTCTAGCAGGGTGTGGGAATGAAGGTTATTCTAACTTCACAGTTATTTTTCTGTCTCTCATTTCAACTCAGAGAAGTAGAGAGATTCCTGATATCATTCTAACAACTTTAGCTCATCACACTGATGTGCAGTCTGGTTAACTTCCTTCCCCATTAAGGAAGTAAATAAGCCATGATCAGCAGCTAAAACTCTTCCTACTAAATACAATATTAGAAACAAAAAGAAAACATAATAAGAATCATCCACTGACCTTCAGTCACCTACCTTATAAATTAAATACAATAAAACTAGAAATAATACAGAACATCTTAAAATGCCCCTACAACTATTTTTTGTGCCTCAATTCAGATAATAAGAGTAGACAGCTTTTTGATATCAGCCTGTAACACCTGTGGGAAAACACCAGCAAGAATTTGTTTGTTAATGGAATGCTTTGGAAATGGAACAGAACCCCCCACTCACTCCCACACAATTTTTCTAAAGTATGCATGTATTTTGGTACTTTATGTGTTTCTATGACTACAGGATGCATGTTTGATGCAACTTACAGGATAATTATGCGTGGATTTTCACTGAAATCACGTAGACCTTTTTCCATGTACCACTGTACTTTGCTGGCTGCTTGACTCATTTTCTTTATCAAATTATATAGCATGAGATATGCATAATATTTTGAAACTGGTGCCTAACCATTTCACAAGTACAAGTCTGACTCCAGATGTTTTAGATAATTATTTTGCTCTCTGTAATAACATCATCTTGTCCTGTTGATATGACATATCTATGGAGAAATACATGCGGTGGAATGTTTTTAGACACAATGTTCTGAAAATATATCAGTACATTTAAAACACTTTAATCCTTAATATTTATTACATTGTCTGGAATGCATAATGT